>NC_065444.1:174949098-175258976 GCF_917563875.1 Diabrotica virgifera virgifera | reverse complement strand
AGTAAATGAAACTAGCACACCAACTAATGGTAACATCAAAATATACTCCGTCTAATATACTTACCGTTTCACGTCATCCACGTCATAGCCCGTGACGTCACATGATACCAACACGAAATATTTATTACGGTAGGTGTTTACATTTTTAGAATCATTTTACGGAGTAAGGTGGAATTACAGCCACTAGACATATTTTATTATATACATATTTAAATATTTATTATTTATTAAATATATAAATAATATTTAAATATTTCTATTAATGTACTTTTAAAAACACATACCCTAACTTGTTTCATTTAATTTGTATAAGTGAAATATAAAGCGTTTTTATAAAGCACACTTGTTCGGATTCCACTATAACTGCGAGCGAACAAAGGTGACATTTTGGCATAAATTGGTAACATTTATTTGACAGTTGCGGTGATGACACTTCATATTTGTTTTTATTCTTTACTATACGCTGTGAGCTCGTACGTAGAAGGGATATTTACAAATTCGCGAGCGCCAGTAGTGACAAGTCTGTAAACGATTACTGGAAATTTGACATAAATGTCAAAGTGATTAATTTAAAATTAAAATTAAAAACATTAATTATAAAAAGTATTAGTTTGTTAAAGCTGTGTTATATATTTTTAACTTAAATATACAATACGTTTTAAATACTGAATTTAAGTTTTTTAAATGTTCCGTAATATCTAATTATAAATTAATATATTAATCTTACCGCCATCTACACGATAATTGTGAAAGTATCCGAAGTACGAAATTCATATTTTATCAATAGAACGTCAAAATGATTAGCAAAATCTTAAAAAAATCGATTATAATTTAATTACTTTTTTGCGTTGTAAATTAATATTAAACGATAACAATTAAATAATAAATTTAAAAATTACCAGTGAAAGTTGATTAGTAATCCGCCAGGAGCGACACCAGCGAAGCTCACAGCGTATAGGTATTTGTTTTATTATATTTACTGTTTTTATTATTTACTTTAACGTAGGATTATAATATAATTCTTGTTTTCTATTTCTAAAGTTTTTATTTATTTTTATAATTATGTGATCTATTTGATTTAAAATGGATTCAGGATTTTTTTATACTTAGTCAACTATGTCAACTTAGATCTCTGACGTAGGTAATGACGGGCAACGGTAAGTATCATAGAGGTATATATTAACATAGAGGGAGCCTACCTTCCGCGCTTCCTGACGACAAGATCTCAGGGGACTGGTTTGCTGCATCTCCTTCTAACACATTGTATCGAGAATCTATAATGACATTCAGTGTGAATATAGGCACGGAAGAGGAGGATAACTGTAGCAGCTTTACTATGCGTAAGAGTGAAACAGCACTAATCCAAATAAAAAAGATGGTGTCGTCACTTCGCTCTGAATGACACTCTCTCTATGCTAATATTTAACTCTATGGTAAGTATATTAGACGAACTGTATATGGTTTTGTGTAAACATTTTTAGTAATTAAAGTGACCCTAGGTCGATAATATTATATTAATATTAAATACTTAAAGAGCAACATGGCTTTCTTGCTCGAATTAAACACTAGGTTCGGGCACGGTTCTTAGATATTACTACGGTTGCCTAAATCGACTAAACAATGAACATTAAGGGTGAGATTACGTCACGAGAGTTTACTGTCATTTGAATCGTAATATGATTTTTTTCGAATCCTGAGAAAACCAAGTATTTTAGAAAAATTTAAACGCAGGATGCAAGATTACATTATTACCGAGGATGGAAATCCTCTTAGAATAAACAAGCAGATTCTATTGAATGAAATATTTGAAATTAAATATCACACTTCTCTTTTATTTTCAGCCCTGTAACTTATTAAAATAAACAATAAAAGTTTTCACGGACTTTCACCTCGGTAATAATGTAGTCTTTCATCCTGAGTTTAAATTTTTCAAAAATATTTATTAGCTTTCTCAGGATTCGAAAAAAATGAATACAATTAAAACACATTGAAAATTTTGACATGCGTCAAAGTTTTGCATTAACTCAATGTAAAATTCTGAACTGTTGAATTCCAGCTTCCCTAATAATTATTTTACATCAAAAGACATTAGAAACTATTTGAAGAGGATTGAAATATGTATTGGAAATAACTGTTAAAATTGGTCTACGTAATTAAACATATTCTAAAATTTTGTAAAAATGTAATACATTTTAGTTTTCAGCCCAAACTTGGGCCACACACAATGCAATAATGTTCACATTTTTGAACTGTCAATATTTTTATTTTATCATCTATTGTTTAAAAACAATACAGTTGATAAGATACCCTCAGTTGCGGAGAAAGGATTAATAATAAAGATTTTTTTATTCAGTCAATGGTGTGAGCACTGCCAGTTAAATAGTAACGTGTGGCCTTACTTTTACACGCATACCTATTGTGGCAAATGTATCATATTTTTCAAAATTTTGGAATGCATTTAAATCGTAGAACAATTTTTACTTTTGATTTTAATACAGATTTTAATTCTCTACAAGTATTCTCTCATGACTTTTGATAGAATAATTAGGGAAGCAGGAATTCAACAATTCAGAATTTTACATTGAGTTTCCTATGGCCCTTTTTACAATTCACCACCCGGTATAAGATAAAATGTGTACTATTTGTCTTATTATTTCATAATTACACAAATAATACACATATATACACAATAACACGCATTCAATGATCGAAAATAATTTAAAAATATGGAAATGTAAACTCTTGTGACGTAAAGTCAAGAATATAAGTCTCCCCACCACCGTCGGACAAGACAACCGTAATAAAGTCTAATAGCCGTGAGGTTCGGGTCAGTTCGAATGACAGAACAAATTTGTCCTTATATACTCTTCTTTTGTTCTGTCATCCAATCTTTTTTCTTCTCTTTGGTTTTGCGCAAATACTTTTTTGAAAGTTCTATCGTTCTATTAAGTCAGCCTTTATTTGTTTTACAGTTTTTGTTGATATTTTCTTCATTGTATTTGTTAGGATGCCCACGCAACCTTGTTCGGAATTAAAACTGCTGACTAAGTGGACTGTATTATATATTTTTATTACTAAGACATGTGAACTTTTTGAAGACAACAAACGGACTAATGAAAAATGAACTTGTCGCTAATAAGCCATATTTGCACGCAGGCAGGGCCGTCTCAGGACATTTCATTAAATATTGCAGCGAACATGCCGCCCCTCCTTGAAAGCACAGTCTTTCAAGATAACTAAAACTAAAGTTCCTATTAACACCAAAACCACGCAACAATATAAGCTAAAACCAAAAATGATGTCCTAAAACAAAAGAAAGCTTCTCTTTAACCCATGTCTAATTATCCATCGGTAACACGCAAATTTTTGCCACCGCACGTTTAATAAAGTGTGCATTACTCGTTTTGAGAGTCACTACCCGCACAATACCGTCTTTTCCAGGATGAACCTCCATTACCCTTGCCAAAAGCCATTTCATGGGTGGTACCCCACTCTCCTCCAAAATTACTATTTGCCCGGGTTTAATCTGGTCAGCTGAAGAACGCCATTTATTTCTTTCTTGCAAATTAGCCAGTATCCTCCTTAAAACTGTAGGGTATTTAGACGTTCGTTAATTATTTCTTTGATATTTTTTCTAATTTCTGGATCTCTTAGTGCACTTATGCCAGTTCATTCTTCCGTTGTTGTTTTTTCTATTTTTTACATTTTAATTTTCACATGTGATACTAAGAGATTATGGTTAGATGTAACGTCTTCTCCAGGTTGTGTTTTAACTGCAGTAATACTATTCCGATAACTTTCTTTGATCATTATATAATCTACTTGCTTTCTCATTATCTGATGTTCATTATCTCTTGGCGATTTTCACGTGTACAAATGTCTATTGGGTAAATCAAAGTTCGTATTTGTAGTAATGATATTCGTAATATAGTAATGAGAATCGTATCAACCTATCTCCTCTTTGATTTCTATCACCTAATCTAAAATTTTCCACTACGTTGCTTGTGCTACCCTTTCCGATTTTGGCATTAAGGTCACCCATTATTACTGTGACGTCACGTACTTTGGTAGTTCTCAATGCCTCTTGAATTTGTTCATAGAACGATTCCACCGCTTCGTCATCTTTTCGGCCGTTGGGGCATAGACTTGAATTATGTTTATTTGCCTGCCTTTATTTTTTAGTTTTAGTAGCACAACTCTTTCAGAAAAGGTAGAAAATTCTGGACGTCTTGTGAGATTTCATTGTTCAGTTTTATTGCCACACCATGTCGATGTTGTGTGTCATTATTACCCGAATTCTATATCGTAATGTCGGTAGCAGGTAGGAACTCCTTTTGGATAGTCCTATCAGGGAAATTGAATCAATCCCTGCCTTCTGCAGATTCCAGGTGTTTCCTGACCCGGGAAACTGGTACCTGCTAAGGGTCCCCTGTCCAAGGTCACGGATGAAGCCCACAACGGCTTCCAGGGCGGAGAAGAAGGTCTTCACAACGGTCTGGAGGACGGAGGTGGCAGCCCCCTGGTTTTAGGGCTTGTATAAAATCGAACCTGGAAATCGGCAGCTGGTTTTTCAGTATCTGTATTGAGAGGAAGTCATTTAGGCCAGAACGGTCAATACAGAATAGTACTCGGTGCGGTGGCAACCACTTAAACAGCGTATACACAGCGGTGTAGAAAGCCAAGGGAATGACTACTACACTATTTTTCCCAGGTTAATCAATATGGCTGAGGAAATAAACGATGGCCCCGAGTACGGGCGCTTCTTAAATGGGGCAGGGGTGCGAAGAATCTCCCGCTTGGCCAAATTTGATATACAGAGAAGTTGTAGAATAGGCACATGGAACGTGCGGAGTTTATATGAACCAGGAAAAACACACAATGCCATAAATGAGATGAAAAGGCTGCAAATATTAATTCTGGGTATCAGTGAAATGCGATGGCCCGGATCTGGCCAATGCCATGTGGATGATCATGAAGTATATTATGCAGGAGAAGAGAGTAATTACCATCGTCATGGTGTAGGATTCATAGTCTCAAACGAGGTTAGCAAATGTGTTAGAGCGGTATGCCAAGTATCTGAACGAGTCATAATGATTCAGTTGAACGCGAAACCCAGAAATATAAATTTAATACAAGTGTATGCACCGACAGCGGAAAGTGAACTGGAAAAACTTGACAAGTTCTACGCCGATGTAAAAACTGTTACCGACTAACTCAAGACTAGAGATCTCACCATTCTGATGGGTGACCTTAATGCTAAGATAGGAAAAGGCAGACAAAGTAATATTATTGGCTGTTATGGACTGGGCGATAGAAATGAAAGGGGAGACTATTTCGCAGATTTTTGCAAAGAACATAATCTATGTATAATGAATACCTTTTTCAAATTACCTAAAAGGAGATTATATACGTGGAAATCTCCAGCAGATACCCCCAATAATATCGTAAGAAACCAAATTGACTACATAACCATCAGTGAGCGTTACAGAAATGCAGTAAAGTCTGTAAAAACCTATCCTGGCGCCGATGTGCCATCTGGTCACAATCTATTGTTAGCCGAAATAAAATTAAAACTTAAACGGATAAAACAACCACGATCCTCTAGCAAACTGGATACCGATTTTATTAGAAACAACAGTCAGGGGATTTCAAACAATCTAGAGAGCAATTTTGAGAATAGCGAACAACAAGAATCCATCGAGGATCATTGGAACCAAATCAAAACGATTATAAGCAACTCAACTCCAAACTTCAAAGAGAAAAATCAAAAGAAGCAACAGTGGATGAACGATGAGATTTTGAATTTGATGGAAAAAAGACGCAAATTTAAGGATCAAAACATCGAAATGTATAAACGAATTAATAAAGAGATAAGGACTAAAATACGAGCGGCAAAAGAAACATACTTTAAAAAAAATGTTTAGAAATTGAAGAGTTGCAGAGAAAACATGATTCATTTAATATGTATAAAAAAATAAAAGAACTCACCGGTCAGAACAAGAAACATGCAAATAACATCGTTGATAGAGACGGAAAACTGATTATCACTGATTTGGATAAAATAGACAGATGGAAAGAATACATTGAGGAACTGTTTAATGATGAAAGGCCCGAGCTTGAAATTAACGAAGTAGTTACAGGACCTGACATAACTATGGACGAAATTGAACAAGCAATAAGATTAGCAAAGAGCAGAAAAGCGACGGGACCAGACAAAATACCGAATGAAATAATAAAGCTCTTCGAAAATTCAGGTAAAAGATCTCTCCTTCATCTTTTTAATAACGTTTATCAAACTGGCTATATACCAACGGATTGGCTGCTGTCGACTTTTGTGACGATACCTAAAAAAGCAAACGCGAAAAGATGTAGTGACTACCGAACCATTAGCTTGATGAGTCATGTTTTAAAGATATTTCTACGAATTTTGCACTCTAGGATGTACCAAAAAATAGAAGAACAGCTTGGTGATACACAGTTTGGATTCCGCAATAACCTTGGGACCAGAGAAGCACTGTTTAGTATTCAGGTTATGGTACAGAGATGTAGAGATGTCGGACATCCGGTTTATATGTGTTTCATTGACTTTGAGAAGGCCTTTGATCGGGTAAAACATACGGAAATGATTGCTATTCTTCAGAAAGTGGGTATTGATGATAAAGACCTACGCATTATCAAAAATCTTTACTGGCATCAACGTACAAACATCAGGATTGGCTGGGACACGTCAGAAGAACTTCAAATACGAAGAGGAGTAAGGCAGGGCTGCATTTTGTCCCCACTAATATTTAACATCTATTCTGAGTTTGTTTTCAATAAAGCAGTGGATAATGCTCAATGTGGTATCAAAATGAATGGCGTCAATATTAATAATTTGAGATATGCGGATGACACGGTGTTAATTGCGAGCAATTATGAAGAACTTCAACATCTGATTAATATGATTACCACAATGTGTGATGAATATGGACTCAAGCTAAACACCGCAAAGACCAAGGTGATGGTTGTCAGTAAGACGCCAATACAACCGGAAGTAGTAACAGCTTATGGTGAACAATTAGAAAGAACTAACAGTATCACCTACCTTGGTTGTAATCTAAATGAGAACTGGGACATGAGCAAAGAAATTAGAATACGTATAGAGAAGGCCAGAGCTGCATTCTTTAAGATAAAGAAACTTTTATGTGGAAACAACATTACTTTGAATCTTAAAATTAGATTAGTGAGATGTTATGTGTTCTCTACTCTTTTGTACGGTGTCGAAGGTTGGACTTTAACAGATACTCTTCTCAAGAAATTGGAAGCCTTTGAAATTTGGGTATACCGAAGAATCCTACGAATAAGTTGGGTGGATAGAGTTCGTAACGAAGTTGTTTTGCACCGGATGGGAAAAGTCACAGAAGTCGTCAGAACAGTTAAAAATCGAAAACTTGAATATTTTGGCCATGTTATGCGACACCCAGAGAGATATAATATACTCCATTTAATAATACAAGGCAAGGTAGACGGAAGAAGAGGGCCAGGTCGAAGAAGAACGTCATGGCTTAAAAACCTGAGAGAATAGTATAACAGATCCTCTGCATCCCTTTTCCGAGCTGCCGTTAACAAAATTACTATAGCCAATTTGATAGCCAACGTTCGATAATCGAGCACGGCACATGAAGAAGACGAAGATATCGTATGATCTCTAACTTGGCATTTTCCATTTCCTATCCATCGGGTTTCCTCTTATTCCTAAAATATTAATGTTAACTCTTTTCATTTCTTGGAATACATTGTGTGTTTCTCCGAGTTCAACGTTCCAATAATTTTAAATTGACGGTCTGCTTTTTCTTTTTCTTTTTCATTTTCTTCTTCTTTTTCTTTTTCTTTTTCTCGTTCTTTTTCTTTTTCTTTTTCTTTTTCTTTTTCTTTTTCTTTTTCTTTTTCTTTTTCTTTTTCTTTTTCTTTTTCTTTTTCTTTTTCTTTTTCTTTTTCTTTTTCTTTTTCTTTTTCTTTTTCTTTTTCTGGCAGGGATTTCGCTGATTGACGACCTGAAAAGCCCTGCCTCCTTTCCTGTCGGATCTTGGTCTCCGATACCTATGATCAGTTAGTACCCGTCTGCTGGCTCTGTCTTCTCATTTGATGATGATTCTACGTACATGTAACTCTACAAATCTCTTTCCAGTCCTTCTCCATACTCCTCTACGGCAGTCTGTCGAATACAAGAAGGATCTGGATTTGTCAGGAAAAATCTCACTATTCCAGTGTAGTAAGTTCCATGGTAAATTTACACCGCCTAACTTACGTTTATTTTCACCAGTTTGTTAAAAACTTTTGAATACCATTTTAATAGTAGAGCGAGGACCATGAAAATTTCTTGCAACAATATATCCATATTTACGTCCATCTCTACTTTAGGACATATTATCTCCATAGCATAGATTGATAAAACCACGATGGTGTTTTTATTAGTGTCGGTCGATAATAATTTGGTTAAGAAGAAATACAGTACCTGGACAAATTATTATGCCAAGCAAAGAAAAATTTACTATATGAAGTTATTTCTCTCATGATTATGAATATTGAAAAAATACCGTTTTGTTCCTTTTTTGTGAATATTTTTTAACTTTAAGGTGCGTATTAATTAGGTTTGCTGCTCCGTGCTCCCTGCAACTGCTCTAATCGATACGGCATGCGCTCCTCTACATATAAACCGCCACCGATTGGAGCGCCGAGGCGGAGCACGCACTGTTGCATGGTCCAGGAGCGACAACGTATCCACTATGTGGAGCAGTTGCAGGAGCGCGGAGCGGCGAACCTTATGAATACACACCTTTAAAGGAGCGCATGCCGTATCGATTGGAACATTTGCAGCGAGCGCGGAGTAGCGAACCTGATGGATACGCACCTTAAGAGTTAATATTCACAATAAAGGAACAAAACAATATTTTTTCAAAAATATTCATAATCATGAGAGAAATAACTTCATATAGTAAATTTTTCCTTGCTTGGCCTAATAATTTGGCCAGGTACTGTTACTGTACATGTTTGTCTATTAATTTACTAGGTTTTTTCGTGCAACCGTCAGCAACCGTTGCGAACGATCAGACGCATGCGCAGTTAACAGTTAGCAATGCGCAGTTAACAGTTAGCGTTCGTAGACTACGAACGTGCATGCGTCTGATGGTTGGCAACGGTTGCTGATCGTTGCACGAACAAACCTAATATTAACATAATTCAAAACAAGATACAAGTAATGGAAGCATACAAGGACAATCCAATTTCTTTGTTTTCAAAAATATTAAACTTTTAAATGTATTTATTTAAAAAATCCATTACTTACCCTATCATATAATGAAAACACCCTCTCAATATCAGCTCGGGTTAGTTTTGTGGCACCCTAGATAAAAAAATAATAAAGTTAATGAAACATTTTAGAAAATATTTTTATGGATTATTGTTATTGTTATTGCATATTATATGAACATTGTTTTTAAACAACAGTAGATCCTTTGTGTAAACTTTTATAATTTTTATCACCGTGATGGTTAGATTTTGTCTAAAAGTTAATATTCTATGACTCGTAATAGTTTAAACGTAATAACGCGTGTACTAGAGATAACACTATGTAAAAAAGAAAAACCAAAAATATATACACAGAAGCCCAACACCAAGCGACTTATAGGAAGACCCCCAAAAAAGGAGAGCTACAGCTCCAGATCGCAGCAGAGACTGTAACAGAAGAAACAGGACATAGTGCTATTACAAGAAGAAGAAGAGGAAGAAGAAGAAGAAGAAGAAGAAAAATATAAGAAATAAAATAGAAATGACTATAACTACTTTTATGAATTCGAAGTCATTTATTTGCAAAAATCGTATCAATTTGGAATTAAACAAAGAATGGTTAAGTGCTCTATGTTTGTTGTGGACTTTTTCATGGTTCAGAAATGTGGACACTACAAATATCGACCACGAACAGAACTGAATCATTGGAAATGGGGATTCATAGACGGATGCTGAAGATAACTTAAACAGCAAGAAAAACTAATGAGGAAGTAATCAGGAGGGTTAACAAAGATACAGAACTGCTACTAAAGACTGTTAAGCACGGGAAAATATCTTATCTGAGACATATTATATGTTGAGAGGAAATCGATATAAAATAATACTACAACTGCTCCTTAAAAGCAAAATAGAGGTCTGTAGAAGTGCAGGAAGAAAAAAAGTTCCTTTGTTAAAAAAATTCGTGAATGGACTCAAATATTGAATGCAGGACCACTATTCCATGTTGCAGAAGATCGATAAGCCTCCGCGATGGTGATCGCCAACGTCGGATAATTCTGATATGTCACGCGAAGAGAAACAAAAACAGAAAAATTGTATAAACTAGAGTCTGTTCGTCTTATAAATTAGTGTCCTGTAAATAAACTTGTCTTATAGTAAATATGCTATGTATACTTCTACTAGAGAGAAAATTCCAAGAATTTTTAATTTTTTAAGAATTATTTAATACACTATCACTATAACCCAAGCATTTGACCAATTTTTCATATTCGTTTACCAACTGGTATTTGTATTATCATGATTAGACCAGGGCGCATCTGTAAAATTATTAGTACATTTGAACGTTGAGAGGCGACTCATATTTTTTTGGAGAAACTGCTTAAAAATAACTCAAATAATAATATTTGCGTTATATTACCCTTTCACTTAAAAAGGCCCGAATCATTGTTTAAATAATAAAAATGTCAAAAAGTGAAGGAAAAATTCGATTTCTTTCTTCGTTTTCTGATTATAACTTTAAAGGTATTCATTTTCGAGAAAAGATGCACTGACATAAAAGTTGCGTAATTAATCCTACAATATAGGATTAGTTAGAAATTTTAAAAATTGTCACCTTTTTTGCAAGTATTCGCATTTTACGTTTTTCAACCATTTACGCTACAATTATGACCTTCATATTTCACATAGAAAAACTTTATTATATATTAAAACAATACTATAAATTTTATCAGGATCGTATTAATAGATTTTGCAAAATATACTTTGCAATTCAGTTTTCGCAAAAAAATTCATTTTTCAAAATGTTGCAGGACTGAAAATAAAGCAGACAGCAAGTTGATTCTTTTTACATATAGAAGAATATTGTACCTTTCATTTGCAATTTACAAATTTAAAATGGGTTAACTACCACGGTGTCAGAAATTTTTTTAAATAAACATTAATTTTAGGTGCTACGCGCAGGACAGCGGATACGTTTGCACTGATTGGACATTCCAATGACCTTTGATAATGATTGATAAATTTAAATTTTTAATATATTTCGATATAAATTAATAAATTTATTTATTAGAAAATGAAAACACATACTCTGTCCTTTGAAATAACACTTTTTTTAAGCAAAAATTTCTTTGTTTGTATATTTTAACTTAGAGAATAAAAGTTTATTATTTTTAAAAATATGCAATTGTTTAAACAATATTTCACAAACAATAATCAAATTATTTTGATTTTTGTGGAATTAAAATATTAAAATACAACAAAATATAGAGTAAGAAAATAATATATTAGACATAGATTGGAAGAAATTTTGGTGGAAGTCAACTTGTGTAAATCGAACACCGCTGTCCTGAGCGTAGCACCAAAAATTAATGTTTTTTTTTTTAATTCCTGACGCCGTGGTAGTTAACAGATTTTAATTTTGCAAATTGAAAATTAAAGGAACAGTATTCTTCCATGTGTAAAAAAATTTTTAACTTACTATCTTCTTTATTTTCAGTCCTGCAACATTTTGAAAAAATGAGTTTTTCTTGCGAAACTGGATTGCAAAATTTATTTTGCAAAATCTGTTACACCGATCTTAAAAAAATTTACAATATTGTTTTACTATATCAAAAAGTTTGTCTGGGTAAAATATAATGTTCCTAAGTATAGCATAAACTGTTGAAAAACGTAAAATGGGAATACATCTTTTTATGCTTTTTTTCGCAATTATTGCTATTTTGCCAGAAAGGTTACAAATTTTAAAATTTTTAACCAAACCTATATTATAGGAAATTTAATTAGGCAACTTTTATGTCAGACCAAGTGCTTAACTAGTACTTGGACAGAAACTTCTTTTTGTGGACCACTCGATTCAGGTCGGTAAGTGGTTATTTTAAATAATATAATTTAAGAATTACATTTACCGAAAATGTTGATTAAAGTTAAATTCAAAACAAATACAGATTAACCGTTTTTGGATAAAGAATAAAATATAAATATGGCTGCAGGAGGAATGCAACCGACTACAATAAACGAAGCGTTTTTAATGCAACAAAATAATAATTTATTTCAAGAAAATTGTCAACGTTCCCAAAACGAACAATTATTATATACAGAATGGGTAAAAGTCAGCAATGAAAAAGATCAACTACATAGTATGATCACGCAAACACATATAAGTATGCTAGAAAATCAAATCAAACAGATTTGCAATCAATCAAATAATAACGCTAAAAATACTGAGGCAACGCCTTCTCCCAGGCAAGAATACGAGACTGATGAAGAGGAACTGGCTAAAGAAATAGAATGGGTAAGGGTAAGAAACAGGCAAAAAAAAAGGAAAATAATGAATACCTCATTTTCTCCACCTACTCCTACAAAAAATGAAGAAATAACCAATAGGCTTGAATCTAAACAAAAAAAAGTCCAACCTACACCACCAATAATAGTGGAAGGAATTAAAGAATATAATAAATTTATCGAACTGCTCACAAAGGAAATAGGTATAAATAAATTTATAATCCAAATGGTAAATAAAGAGAACTTCAAAATTAAAGCCAACGATGAGGATACGTATCGTGGCGTGACAAAAATACTACGAGAGCAAACACCACACAGTTGGTTCACATACGAAGATAAAAGAACCCGACCAATTAAGGTAATAGTCAAATATCTCTCGCATTCGTGCAAACCAGACAGCATAATTGAAGAATTGGTAAGGAGAGGTTTTAAAGCAGTGAATGCTATAAATAAAATTAAGTGGCGTACCAAGGAACCACTTGACATGTTCATAGTGACTTTTGACAATAGCGAAGATATAAATAAAATACATAGTATACAGCATATACTACAATGTAAAGTCGAAATCCAACCATTTAAATCCTCCAAATTAATATCTCAATGCAAAAATTGCCAGGCATATGAGCATACCCAAAAATTTTGCGCCAGACAAGCGAGATGTGTCAAATGCACAGGGAAGCATCATACTAAGGAGTGTACCAAATCAAAAGATGTCAAACATAAATGCGTACACTGTGGACAAGAGCATCCAGCTAACTATCGTGGCTGTAAAGTGGCTATTGAATTACAAAACATGAGGAATAGAGCAATAGATAAAAAAAGGGGGGTTAATAAACATCCTTCAGTAAGCAGGCAAGTTAACGAAAATCTAACATTTGCCAATGCAGTAAACAATGAAAAGGAAAGTGGCAAAAAGGAGGAACGAACTAATAATATCGAACAAAGTCTGCAACTCATATTAGCGAAGCTAGAAAATCAAGAACAAATCATAACAACACTGGATGAGAGGCTAAAAAGGTTAGAATATAGTGCCAAAGGAGCTATACCTAAATCGAAACAATATTAATTCAATTAAGGTACTAGTGTGGAACGCAAACGGACTCCTGAACCACCAGCAGGAGCTTCAATTAGTTCTACAGACAGAAAATATAGATGTATGCCTCATCTCAGAGACACATTTTACTAAACACTCATTTATCAAATTTCACGGTTATAGAGTCTATCGTGCGATTCATCCTGATAATAATGCAAAAGGAGGAAGTGCAGTGATAATTAAAGAAAATTTACGACATTACGAAGAAGCAAACTACGTAACAGAAAAAGTGCAGTTAACTGCAGTAACACTTAGAACTCTTAGATACCCACTGATAGTGGCAGTAATCTATAGTCCTCCGAAACATGCAATAAGTAAGGAGGAATATATTGACCTCTTTACCGAGCTGGGAAATAGATTTATAGTAGGAGGCGATTATAATGCTAAAAATACCCACTGGGGCTCAAGGTTAACCACAACAAAAGGCAGAGAACTTTTAAAAGCTGTGAATGAATACGGAGCCATAACCTTGTCAACAGGGAAGCCAACTTATTGGCCTACTGACCCCAACAAGATACCTGACCTAATTGATTTTTTTATAACCAAAAATATATCGCAAAACTACCTGAAAATAGAAGAATGTCATAAGTTATGTTCTGACCATACAGCAATAACACTAACACTAAGCGAAAACATAATATATAAAGAAAATAACCCTTCGCTAACTAATAAGTACACCGACTGGATAAGCTTCAGACAAATGCTAGAAGAAACAATTAATTTAAACGTTTCTCTTAGAACCGTAAAAGACATTGAAAAAGAAGTTGACCAATTCAATAAAGACATCCAAAGAATATCTTGGGAATGTACTCCAGACATCAAAAGACGCCTAAAAGGATGCAACTACCCGGCAGAAATTAGAACGCTGGTATACGAAAAACGGAAAGCAAGACGAAAATGGTTCCAAAGTAGAGCTCCTCAAGATAAAACAATTGTAAATAATCTCACCCAACAACTAAAAAGAGAGATTAAAGAATTTAAAGAAGAATCCATTAGGACATACTTAAACAACCTAACGAATGAAAGATCCACAGAATACTCACTATGGAAGGCAACCAATGGATTAAAAAGACCAATGATGCAAATACCACCCATAAAAAAAGAAGACGGCACTTGGGCTAGAAGCAGCGAACAAAAAGCAGAATGCTTTGCTACACATCTAGAAAAAATATTTAAACCGCATCAACAACAACAAGAAGAAGAAGCATTACAGAGCAACCATTTGCAAGAAGAAGAGAACATAATGCCACTAACTGTAGAAGAAGTAATAAAAGAAATCAAGTATAATTTAAACCCGAGAAAAGCTCCTGGCTTTGATTTAACTCCTGGCTTTAGGACAAATATTAAAACAGCTCCCAAGAAAAGCAATTGTCAAGTTGACCTATTTAATTAATGCTGCGATCAGATTAAAATATATTCCTTCATTGTGGAAAGTGGCGGAAATAGTAATGATACCAAAACCAGGCAAACCACCACATATAACCTCTTCCTATAGACCAATATCACTGCTACCCACAATGTCTAAATTATTTGAAAAACTTCTCCTCAGAAGACTGCAACCAATTATAGTAAACAAAAAATTAATTCCAAATCACCAGTTTGGTTTTAGGCAAAAACACTCAACTATAGACCAACTCCACAGAGTCACCGATATTATAGAAAATGCACTAGAGGAAAGAAAAGTTTGTTCCGCTTTATTCTTAGATGTTGCCCAGGTATTTGACAGTGTTTGGCATGAAGGACTATTTCATAAATTAGAGACTATTCTTCCAAAATCATACACAGACATAATTAAATCGTACTTAACTGATAGATATTTCAGAATCAAGCAATATGATGCTTATTCTGAACTTAAAGAAATAAAAGCCGGAGTCCCCCAGGGTAGCGTATTGGGCCCGGTCCTATATCTCCTTTATACATGTGATCTACCAGAATTCGATAACTACTGTTTAGCTACCTTTGCCGACGACACCGCCATATTAGCAGTAGGTAAAGATAACGTAGAAACAGCCAATAAACTACAAAATGCGATAAGCAAATTCCAAAAATGGACTAAGACGTGGAAGATTACATTGAATGAAAGCAAATCAGTACATGTTGATTTCACTAATAAAAAAATTCTCTACGCACCAATAAAAATTAATGGACAAGACATTCCGTATGCCAACACAGCCAAATACCTGGGCTTAACCCTAGACACGAAGCTTCGCTGGAAAGCCCATGTAAAGAAAAAGAAGGAAGAATTAAATATTAAATACAAAAAATTGTACTGGCTACTGGGAAGATACTCAGGGTTGTCAACGTATAACAAGATGCTAATCTACAAACAAGTTATAAAACCAGTATGGACGTATGGTATCCAACTGTAGGGATGTACAAAAAAGACAAACTTAAAAATAATACAAACTTTTCAAAACAAAGTATTAAGGGGCATAGTTAACGCACCCTGGTACATCCGTAATGACGATATCCACAAGGATCTACGAATGGAGCCCGTCGACAAAGAAATCCGAAAACACGCAGAAAGTCATAAAAAAAGACTTCTTCTCCACGAAAATATTGAGGCCATCCAGCTCCTGGACAACTCAAACCAGAAAAGAAGACTGAAGAGGACCAAACCTCACGAGTTGGTGTAGTGTGCGACAAAGCTAATAGCGGAGCATTGCGCGACTAGTGTGCAAGCAACGTGTTGGTGTAGTGCGTGATAAAGTGAAAAGCAGCGCTTTGTGTGATAGTGCGCAATCAAAAAGTGCGCCAGTAATAATAAAGACAACTAAGAAGACATCAAAGGGTGACTCTTAGATATTAAGTAGTTAGTAAGATAGGATAGATAAAAAGTTACTCATTGGTCAAAGACCAGATTGTAGCACTTAGCAAATAAAAAAAAAACTTTTCTCTGAAGTGAATACGTTTAAAGTTATAATCAAAAAATGAAGAAAGAAATCGAATTTTTCCTTCATTTTTTGACATTTTGATTATTTAAACAATGTTCCGGACCTTTTTGAGTGTAAGGATAACCCAATTATTATTATTATATGAGTTGATTCCAATTTCTGGAAAAAAATATGAGTCACCTCTCAACATCCATCTCAAACAGATGCGCCCTGGACTAGTTACAAATCCATTAATTTTATTAAAAGTTTACCACTCATCTACTAAATATACAAAATTTTAACCCAGTAAGCAAGTCAACAAGTTTATTCAGCACTTATCGTCCCATAAAAGAACATTAAACATTTAATAGCTTTATACAGTGTAATCCAAAGCAATAAAATAGCTGGATAAAGGAACCAACACGCAAGTTTGTTAACGTTTCCTAGAAATGTAAAAAATCGACGTATAAAGTATCCCAATGGATAAGTGATTTATAAGAATGTGTTTTTTCGAGAATAGAGGTCACTGAGTTGGTTGTAGGTATACATTTATTACCTTATATTGCCTTACCGATTTTTGTAACCGAGTTACAGAGTTTTTTATCAATTTTACACATTTTGCCCATTTCTCTGTACCCATAACTTTAGAATCACCTTGTATATTTTTTTGATATTCGGTACACATATGTCTCATTTAGAGCTCAAACCACCCAACTACTAATCACAAGAAAAATCCAGGGCCGGACTAAAAAAAATTATAAATTCATTGTAACCGTCAAACACCCTGTTTATTAAAATTTTCGAAATCCGTTTGAATATTACTGAAAAGGGCAGAAAAATTAAGGTTAATAATAAAAAGCCTCAATTGTTTGCTCAAATAATTTAATGACTAATTTTGGAATAATTTTGAAATTTTTAAGAAGAATAAAAAGCAGGTATTAATAACTTTTAATAATAAATTATTAAAGTTAATGAACAAATACTCATTTTAAAAATATTGCACACTTATTAACCAGATTGAAACGACCCATTTAGTAATCACAAAAAAATCCAGGTCCTGATTAACAAAAAAAAAACAAAAAATAATAATTATCACCTTGTAATTGAAATGTTCAAAATCTATTTGCCCATTTAAAAGAGCAAGACAAACTGAGTTTATAGGCTAGCTTCAATTTTTTTGCGCAGAAAATTTAGTGACTTTCATTTTGAAATTAAATATCATATTGAAATTTTTAAGAAGTCTGAAATTAAAAAGCAGGTTTTTAAAACACTTTTTTAAAGCAATTTTAATAATAAATTATTAAAGTTAATGAATAAATACTTATTTAAAAATTATCAGTAATTATTTAGGTACTACATACATTGGAACGAGCAACTAATTACAGGAAAAATCCCTGTATAAATAATTATTTTGACCCTGAAAAAATATAAAGTAATTGTGACCTTGAATCAACACCCTGTATATTGAAATTTTTAAAGTTTATATATCCATATATATCCGTTTGCACATTTGACAAGAGGACAAACATCTAACTTCTAAGCTTCAATTTTTTGCGAAGACAATTTAGTGACGTTCCTGTTGATATTATATTGAGATTTTTGTTAGAGTTGTTAAAAATTGCAACATAGTTTCAATATTAAAGTCATTAAATTGTCTGCGCAAAAAATATAACCTAACCATAAGCTTAATTTTTTGTGCTCTTTCTAAATGTGCAAACGGATTTGGAAAATTTCAATATACAGGGTGTCGTTTTCAGGTCAAAATTACTACATATTTTTTTGAAAATCAAGATCTGCACTTTTCTTGTGATTAGTAAGTGGGTCGTGCCAATGTAGTAAATAATTATTGATTATTTTTAAAATAGGTATTTATCCATCAACTTATTATTGAAAGTGCTTTAAAAACCAACTTTTTAATTTCAGAGTTATTAGAAATTGCAATATATGCAATCTATATTGGTCTTTTCAAATGTGCAAACAGGTTTTGAAAATGTCAAAATTACTGTGTTTTTTCAAGGTCTCAATTACTTTATGTTTTTTATTTGTTAATCCGGACCTGGATTTTTCTTGTAATTACTAAATGGGTAGTTCGAATGTAGTGAGTAACTATGGATTATTGTTAAAATGGGTGTTTGTTCATTAACTTTAATCATTTATTATTAAAAGTTAATAAGTTTTTAAAAATTTCAATCATCATCATCATTCTCTTTGCCTTATCCCTATGCGTGGTCTGCTTCCCTAATTGCATTTCTCCACACAACTCTATCTTGGGTCACATCAATGTCAATCCCCTTTACCAACATGTCCTGCCTTATCGTCTCCCCCAAGGTCTTCTTTGGTCTTCCTCTCCTACTCCTTCCAGGAATCTGCATTTCAGCTATTCTTCGTATTGGGTGATTAACATCTCGACGTTGAACATGACCCAACCATCTTAACCTATGCTCTCTCATTTTAGCATCAATTGGTGCCACACCTAGACTTCCCCTAATATACTCATTTCTAATTTTATCATTCTTTGTCACTCCACGCATCCATCTAAGCATTATCATTTCCGCCACATGCATTCGTTGTTCCTCTTTCTTTTTCACTGCCCAACATTCAGTTCCGTACATCATAGCCGGTCTTATGGCTGTTTTAGAGAATTCTCCCTTTAGCTTCATTGGCATTTTTCTGTCACACAACACACCACTAGCTTCTTTCCACTTCATTCATCCAGCCCTAATTCTACTGCATGCATCTTCACCTATTTCTCCATTACTCTGTAATACCGATTCTAGGTACTTAAAACTATTGTTTTTCACAATCATTTCACCATCTAAAGATACCATTTTATTTGTAGTAATTCGATCTTTAAATGAACATTAAAAATACTCTGTTTTTGTCCTACTAAGTTTTAAACCTTTTTCCTCCAGAGCTTGCCTCCACTGTTCCAGTTTTTGTTATAAGTCTGTTTCACTATTTTCTACTAACACGACATCATAAGCATACATTAAGCACCATGGAATGTTACCCTGTAGTTTCGCTGTTATCTGGTCCAAAACTAATGAGAATAAATACGGACTAAGCACAGAGCCTTGGTGCAATCTTACTTTCACATGAAATGACTCCTTTCTTATTGAGTGCCCACCACAAAATCTCTCGAGGAACTCTATCATATGCTTTCTCAAGATCAATGAATACCACATGAGCGTTTGTTTCTTTACTCCTCTATTTCTTAACTGCCTTATAATGAAAATTGCATCTCGTGTTGATCAACCCTGCATAAAGCCAAATTGATTCTCGGATATTTCGGTCTCTTCACGTATCCGTCTATCAATTACTCTTTCCCATATTTTCGAGGTGTGGCTAAGCAGTTTTATAGCCCTGTAGTTTGTACATTGTTGTATATCTCCCTTGTTTTTGTAAACAGGTACCAGTATACTGCTTCTCCATTCGTCTGGCATTTGTACAACTTCCATAATTCAATTAAATAGACCTGCTAGCCACCTTGTCCCTGTCTCTCCCAATGTTTTCCATACTTCCCCAGGAATATCATCTGGTCCTACCGCTTTTCCTTTCTTTATTTTTTGAAGCGCTTGAGCCACTTCCTCGTTTGTTATTTTGGTGACCATTGCTGCTACTGTCTCCGTTGGCTCTACAGGTTGTCTGTCAAATTCTTCATTTAATAAGCTGTCAAAGTATTTTCTCCATCTCTTTTTGACATCCCTTTCGTGAACTAGTATTTTATTATTTTCATCTCGGATACATCTAATCTGATTAAAATCTTTTGCTTTCTTTGCTCTCTGTTTGGCTATTTTATATATCTTGGTTTCGCCTTCCCTGGTATCAAGTTGATCGTATAGGTTTGAATACGCTTCTGCTTTGACTTTTGCTACTGCTACTTTCGCTTCCTTTTTAGCCACCATATAGTTTTGAAGATCTGTGTCGGATCTGGTTTCTTGCCACTTTTTATATAATATTCTCTTTTATTTTTCCTTGTACTTCGTTTGACCACCACCAAGTCTCTTTATCCTCAAACTTTTTTCCTGACCTTTTCCCAAGTATTTCAATAGCAGTCTCTCCAATATAACTGGCCATTTTTCTCCAAATTGTATTAGGGCTTCCTTTCATGTTCCAACATATTTTTTCTACTACTCTTCTCCTGAATAAACCTTCTTTCTCATCTTTTAGCAGCCACCACTTGATTTTTTGTGGTCGTCTCCAATATTTTTGTTTAGTTTCGCTTTTTACTTTGATGTCCAGAACAAGCAGCTTATGTTGTTGACTTACTGTCTCACTAACTATTACCTTGCAGTCCTTGCATTCACGTATGTCTTCTTTCCTTATCATAAATTAGTCTATTTGGGATTGATGTTGTCCACTTTTATAGGTAATAACTTGAGTTTCTCTCTTTTTAAAGAATGTGTTAACAATCGCCACATCCAATGCTGTTGCTAATTCAAGCATGTCATCTCCAGCTTTATTTCTAGTTCCAAAGCCTAACCCACCATGTATTGTTTCATATCCTGTCTGGGTTGGCCCACATGTGCATTGAAATCACCTCCTATTATAACTTTCTCCTCTGCTGGAATATCACTCAGTACGTCTCCTAATTGGTCATAGAAAGCTCTTCTTTTATTCTCACCCAGACCTGTTTGGGGAGCATACATACACAAGATTCAATACCTTTTTATCAATTACAAATTTCACTGACATCATTCTATTACTCGTTCTTACAACTTCTACTACGTTATCTTTCATTTCACTATCAGCCAACTCCATTTCTAGTGTTACTACTCCCTACATAACACAATTTGTATCCTTTACCTAGTTCTTTCGCCCTTTGTCCTTTCCACCTAGTTTCTTGAATACAAGCAATTTGAACTCTTCTTCGTTTGAGCGCATCCACTAACTCCAGACTCTTACCTTTAAGACTACCAAGATTCCAAGACCCTATCCTGATTTTTCTAACCTGTAATGGTGTTCCCCCTGAGATAGTCCTCACCCGTAGATCCGAACGGAGGCTCATTTTACTTCCGGAACATTTTACCTTAGGAGATGCCATCATTTCAGTATAAGTTTTTATTGCGTTAAAGAAGGTCTTTTCATTATTATGGCCTGAAAATTTTTTTGGATATTTGATGCCTGACTGCCTTTTCTATCAGCACCTTACCCTGCCTTGCACGTTTAGCCAATACACCACCAATGCAACCAAAGTGCAGTATTACCCCACACCCGCCCGCATTTTTCTGTATAGGCCAGGAGCCTTACTTTAAGAACTGCCCTATAAGCCAATGTATTGTTGCCCGTATCCCGCCACTAGGAGGCACGTACTTTATTCGGGATACTTAAAAAAAAGATTTTTTTTTATTTAGATTTCAATATAATTTCAAAATTTAAGGAATTATATTGTTTGGGCAAAAAATTGAAGCGATTAAACTCTAAATTATAATCTGGGAGGTAGTGTCAAATTTGTACGTTGAATTTGGCACAGATTCTATGAATTTATTATGGTAGATAGTACGTGTTTGATAACGAAAATATCTGTCAGCTGGAGCGACTTGAGGGCTTTTAGGCAAAAAATAATATGAAAGTAAATGGAAAAAACTCGACAACTTAGATGTCAAATATTTATCTCCGTGCCTTTTCATCCATAATAATATGGTGTAGTGGTTAGAACAACTGGCTGTCACACAGGCTCGCAGGCGGGTCGGGTTCGATTCCCGGCGTCGGAAATCCTTTTTGTGTTATTAAGCTTTGGAACAACTGACTATACAAAAAAAAAGTCATGCCAAAACTGCTCCGGTCAAATTTGACGCTACCTCCCAGACTATTAATTATTTGTGCTCTTTTCAAAATATGCGAACGGATTTTGAAAATTTCAATATACAAGTTGTTTTTTAAGATGTTAATGAATTTATATTTTTTTTTTTAGCCAGGACCTGGATTTTTCTTGTGATTAGTACTTAGGTGGTTTGGTTGGGTACCTAAATATATATACTAAATATAAAAAATATACAAGATGGTTCTTAAGTTATGTGTCCAGAGAGAAATGGACAAAATCGATAAATCAGGCTGTAACTCGCTGATAAAAATTGGTGAGACAATAAATATAGTACATATACAGTGAGCACGTAAAGGTTGGAATAAATTCATTTTCTCGAAAATTGACAATTTTGGAAAAAAATCCCAAAACACGTCAATTTCTATTTTTAAATTACGACTTATTGGCATTTATATCATACTAGTGACGTCACCCATCTGGGCGTGATGACATCATCGATGATTTTTTTAAATAAAAATGGGGGTCGTGTGATAGCTCATTTGAAAGGTAATTCAATTCTCTATTCAGCAATATAAACATTAACATAATTATTTATTCAGGGTGCCCAAAAAAAATTTTTCTGAATTAAATTTATTGACATAAAAAGAAGAATGTGTGTAATGTATTCATTTCAAAATACATTTTCCTGCTATCAGAAAACAGTAAAAAATGTTTATTTGACAAATAAATATTGTTTTTTTGCTTAAATTCAATATTAAAGCCTCCACCCACCAGCCTCGTGACAGTTTGAACATCTAATTTAAGCGAAAAGCAATGATTATTTTTCAAATAAACATTTTTTTCAGTTTTCTGAGAGCAGTAAAATGTATTTTGAATTAAATAAATCACATACATTCTTCTTTTTATGTCAATACATTTTATCCAAAAAAAATTTTTTTGACACCCTGTATAAATAATTTTGTTAATGTTTATATTACTGACTAGAGAATTGAATTACCTTTCAAATGAGCTATCACACGAACCTATTCTCATTTAAAAAAATCATCGATGACGTCATCACGCCCACATGGGTGACGTCACTAGTATGATGTATATGCCAAAAAGTCGTAATTTAAAAATAAAAATTGACCTGTTCCAGGGTTATTTTCTAAAATTATCCATTCTCGAGAAAATTAATTTATTCCAACCTTTACGTGCTCACTGTATTATATAGAACAGCCTCAGTGATCTCTATTTATTAAAGTATTTCCAAAAATGAATAACCATTTTCAACTTAGTCTTTTAAAGTATTTCCGTTTACCAATGAAACATCCTGTATACTCTGTAACATACTTTGTAGACAATTGTATGCGAACATAATCCTTGATTAACAAAACGCATTCGAGACGAATCTTATCAACAAAATTAACGACGTTTTTCGCTAACCAAAGAAAAGCCATTTAAAAGGAAACAATGCCAAAACCAGACCCATTATCGGCTCACTGAGTTTACTCAAAGCCCGGTCCCGGGAAAATGTGTCTGGACGGAAAGTAGTTGAAAAAGCGATGTTTTCTTTTAATCAACAAGCGGGTTGACGTTAAAACATGCCACACGCCAGATAAAGCGACAGAAAAAAGTTTAACGGTCGTCATTCTAAAGGACCGACCATTTATTTTTGACAAAAGATATATGCAGATACATAGTTGTTTGTTTAAATAGCCATACATGCTCACATTTCTTTCGTAAAGAGAATAAAATATTGTTTGACAGAGTTTTTGCAATATATGTTTTAAATTTTGTCATTGAACATTGTACCCCTGATATTTTTATTTGAGCTTCAGTATAAATATACGTTTGAAAACTCCAGGGGGCACAAATCTATGATTGACTTTACAGTCACTAATAGAAAAATCCACCCAAAGCAGATTCTAGATATTCGAACTTTAAACTCGGCAGACGCAGGGAGTGAACACAAACTAGTCCTAGCAAAAATGAAAATGAAAATAACACCAAAACATTTTATACAGGAAATCACCGAGGAAAAATTTAATATAGATACGCTATGGAACGATTCTACAAGAGAAATGTACCAAAGGACGCTAGCACAGAAAATACAGCTGAAATAAATAGACGACATCGAAGATATAAACGCGAGCCGGGAGAAAATTAAAAACAACATTGAAGAGGCAGCAACAGAAGCTCTAGGAAAACGCAAAGTCATACTGAACAAAAGAAACAACAACAATACACCATGGTTCAGAAAAGAAATAAAAGAGAAATGTAAAGAGAAGCGAGAGACTTACATGAAGTACAAAACATCAAACACTCCGAAATCCAGAAACACCTATAGAAGAATACGAAATGAAACAAAGCAATTGGTAAGAAGAACAAAAAATGAACACTGGCAACAGTTTAGAAAAAGGATAAAAAGCTACTTCTACGGAATACAAAAACAAATATGGAGATTCATAAAAAACCAACGGAAAAAATGGCAGAATTGAAGGAATACAATAACATACCAACAAAGGGATGGGAAATATACTTGACGGAACTGTTTAAAGGAAAAGAAAATAATAATCAAAACAATAACCTACCTAAATTAAGACACGAAATTGAAGTCAGTTTTCAGGAAGTAGAGATAGCCATAAATTCACTCAAAAACAGAAAGTCACCAGGACCAGACGGAATAACCAACGAGCTTCTAAAATATGGAGGAGAAAGTATAACCCTAGAGATGACAAAACTTATACAAAAACTAATATTGCACTGCTAGATACCAGACACATGGAGAAACAGAATCATGATACCAATGTTCAAGAACGGAGACAAAGAAGACTCCAACAATTATAGAGGTATAAATGTATTGAACACCGCACTTAAGCTAACCACAAAAGTCCTAACCAACAAAATCAATAAACTAACAACTTTATCAGATGAACAACAAGGATTCAGATCCGGAGATTCTGCATAGACACCGTATTTGTACTGAGACAAATCAAAGAAAAGGCCATTGAGTACAATAAACCAGCATATCTATATTTTATAGACCTGACAAAGGCTTTCGATCGCATCCTAGTCGAAGACGTCTTACATTTACTGTATAGAAGAAACATACCAATTAATATTATACAAACCATCGAAAACATCTATTGTCATAATCGAATAGAGGCAAAGATAAATGGAAAACTAACGCAGTTGATACCAGTACAAAGCGGAATCAGACAAAGTCATTAAGCCCACTGCTCTTTAATATAATAATGGACGAAATAATAGACGCAGTACGTAAAGGTCATGGTTACAGAATGGGGAACAAAGAAATCCAAATATTGTGTTATGCAGTCAACGCCGCAATAATCGCCGAGACAGAAGACGATCTCCAAAGATTAGCACATATCTTCAATACAACAGCCAAGAAATACAATATGATAATATCAGCAAAAAAAAAACCAAATGTATGACAATATCTAAATACCCACTACGATGTAAAATCGAAATTGATGGGAAAATAATAAAGCAGGAAGCAAGGTTTAGATATCTGGAAATAGATATAACCAGTCAAGGAGATATTGAAGAGGAAGTATGACAACAAAGCTTAAAAGCAAGTAAAGCGGCGGGATCCCTTAATGACACAATTTGGAAGAACAAACACCTAAGACAAGACACAAAAGCCAGAATCTATAAAGCAGCGATTAGACCTATATTGGCATACACGTCCGAGACAAGACGACACATATAAAACGTGACGACTACTAGAAACAACCGAGATGAAAATACTTCGAAAAAGTCTGTTGGATAGGGAGAGAAGGGAAAGCATAAGAAGATCATGCAATGTAGAAGACATAAATTGATGGGTGACAAAACGGAAACAGGATTGGAACGAACACATTAGTAGAATGGCAGAGGAAAGGATGATACGAATAGCACGAGATAAGTCACCAAATGGACGAAGAAGTATTGACAGACCAAGAAAAAGATGGTGCGATAATTTAAATAATTTAGGAGGCTAATATTGAAGAAGAAACAGGCTTTAAAGCATACATACAAGAAGGAAGAAAAAGAAGATATTTTTATTTGGTGTAGTGCTTTCCCTTTTTCTATTTCTTTAATTAGGCACGACTCATTAGTCTCTGGCACTTTTCGTAATGTATTTGTACCATAACTTGTTTTTTTCTTAAACTGTAGTAAGTTCTGTGGCCTTAATGAAGGCCAACAGTTTTCTTATTGGTATATTTAGGATATCCTCTGGTTCTATCCAATTAAATCATTGCAATGGCATAGTATGTATATATGGCAGCCTCTTCTTCCATTTCATACTGACTGCACCATAGTTCATTTACCTTACCTAGTTTTTATATGTGGTCTCTTAAACAGCAATGTCTTGTAACCATTTCAGTGACTGAGTGACTGTTTTGATCTCTCGTTTATTGAAGTTCATCAAATTGCTCTAAAGTTGTATAAAAATATTCTTTATTCTTTTTTTAGGCTGGATTTGCCCTTGAGTGGCTCTCCATTTCTTTTGATGATTCCTTATCAGCGATTTATGAACCTCGTTTTTCGTAGCATCTTTAATAATAGGTAAAAGGGGGAGAAGTGTACTTTTGAAGTGTGTAAAATTAATAATTCTTAGCTGAGCGCTTTTGGCTTATAAAGCCATCTTCGGAGCTATGCTACAATAAAAGATCTCTAATGAATAATTGATCTTAGAATTCAAAGTTTAACTTACGTCAAAAAGGTCAAAATATCACTATGAAGAGAGATGGGTTCCATTTATGATATGAAATACTCCTGTTTCTTATGTAGGTTTTTATTGGCTGGAAAAAATCTTGTCTGTTTAAAAACTACATAAGAAACAGAAGTATTTCATATCATAAATGGAACCCATCTCTCTTCATAGTGGTATTTTGACCTTTTTGACGTAAGTTAAACTTTGAATTCTAAGATCAATTATTCATTAGAGATCTTTTATTGTAGCATAGCTCCGAAGATGGCTTTATAAGCCCAAAGCGCTCAGCTAAGAACTATTAATTTTACACACTTCAAAAGTACACTTCTCCCCCTTTTACCTGTTGTCATAAGTGTGTACAAAACTATTTTAGTCTTTACATCTTTAATAATGCCGCGGAAAGGATCTAGATCTTCAAAAGTTTATCTCGAGCCTTGTTGAGTCAAATATCTATTACTTCATTCCTATGCACCCATGCATGATCCAGCACCCATATTAAAGACACTATATTGTCTTTTTTCAGGACGTTGAAGAGACCTTTGCAGTTCGCCAAAACTGGTGAGAATCTGCATTGATTTTATCAGTGCAGTGGATTTTTGGCCAAAGCTGTAAGATTTATTGTTGTGATATTTTTGTCCAAAGATATCTGATCCAGTACCATGGGCACTTTTAGATCCATATAGGAAACATATTAAGTCCCCATTAATATTTGTGGCGTTTTATTCTTAAGCTAGTGTAATTATGTTAAACTTGTCAGTGAAGATTAGCTTTGATGTCATCATATCTGAGTTCACTATAAAGATGAACTCCTCATGTATAGTACCAGTAGTGTTTTTGTGACTATTCAATACATAATTTGGCCTCCAAATATTGTTTGCTTTGTGTCTCAGGATGGTCATAAAGGCTGCCACAGAAATACATAATTCTAGCTGAGGGAGACCTGTGACAACCTCTAATGAAGCCGTTTCTGTACTATTTAAGGCTCTTTTTATATTTTAGAGGCGCTTGTCTTTGTAGAGTGGAGAGAGAGAGAGGTCACACAAGGTTGCAAAGCCGTCTTTCTCCACCAAAGTACTGAACCATAAGTGAATGTCGGTCGGTCGTATCACTGATGTGTATAACCAACAGACTACTTTTGGCTAAACAACGATGATCTTTAAATAACCAAAGAAAAGCCATTTAAAATTGAGTTTACTCAAAGCCCGGTCCCGGGATAATGTGTCTGGACTAAAAGTAGTTGAAAAAGCGATGTTTTCTTTTAATCTACAGGCGGGTTGACGTTAAAACAATAAAGGGACATAAAAAAGTATAACGGTCGTCACTCTAACTACAGACCATTTATTTTTTGACAAAAGATATAATGTGCAGATACATATTTTTTTGTTTAAATAGCCACACATGTTCACATTTTTTTCGCACAGAAAATAAAATATGGTTTGACAGAGTTTTTGCAACATTTCCCTTAAAACATTTTTTGGAATAATGTACCGGGGATAATTTTTTAAGTTTATTGTCTTTCATTAAGAACTATAAAATATAATATACGATAAATAATCCAGCTACATGCTCCCACCAGCGATTACGAAGATGAAATTGTTGAAACCTTCTATGAAGAAATCGAAAGAGCAAAAAAGCAGGAACCGGTCCATTACAATATGATAATGGGAGATTTTAACGGGAAACTCGGAAGGAAAAAGGAAGAACAAGAAGTGGCAATCGGAGATTGTGGAGTTGGAGTAAGAACTGAGTACAAACTATATGTAATGAACACCATTTTTAAGAAGAAACCGAATAGGAAATGGACGTGGGTTAGTCCAGATGGAAGAACGAACTAAAAGCAAATATAATTATATTATTATATTGACATACAAAAAACAAATAATTCAGGATGTAACTGTACTCAATAAACTATCACTAGCAAGCAATCACAGACCAGTAAGAGCCAGAGTAACGGTAAACCTACAAAAAGAAAGAGAAAAGATGATAAACAGTTGCAGTTGATAAACACGTAGATTGGAATTCACAAAATCAGTCAGAAGATTACGTCCAAATTATAGACGAAATTTAACAGAGTAATAATACCAAACCTCTAAGTATCGACGATCACAATAAGTTAATAACAGACTCGATTAGTAACGCACAATTCAGAAACAACGCACAAAGGCAACAAAAATGACATCAAAAGTGAAAAGATTAGTAAAGATACAAAAGCCGTCATGAAATACGACGAAGCCTGAGCGAGAGAAAAAAAGAAAGCAAAGAAGGATATAGAAAACTAAATAAAAAAATTTCAGCGGAAATTACGAAATATTTAAATATTTAAGAAGATATAGTGCTAGTGTAATTACTCAAATAGTAGAAGACAAAAAAGGATTAAAGATAATGAAATGAAAACACACAAAGTAAGAAATAAATATACAAGCCGAGAGACACAGACGGAAAGGCAACAACGGATTAAACAAAACATTTTGAAAATAACTAGAGAGTTGTATAAAGACCTTTATACCAGCCAAAGACCACAAGACAATTTACCGACACGAGTAGGGACTCTCATAAATTAGGGATTTGAAGTACTTTTACGCATTACAGTGTCAGAAGTAAGATCAGCTTTAAAAGAAATGGAGAACCATCGATTGCCTGGTGATAGTGGACTCGTTATTGAGGCAATAAAAGCAGGAGGAGAAATTCTATTAAAATCAGTGGGCGGAACTGTTTAATAAATGCTTACATGTGGGTACCATTCTAAAAGACTAGAACAATGCAGTGATAGTCTTGTTACAAAAAAAATTGATATCTATTATTAAATTAGAAAATTATAGACGCATCAGCCTCTTGACACATATGTACAAACTCCTTATGAAAATCTTATCAAAGAGACTAACACCTAAACTTGATTTCTATGAGCCCAAAGAAAAAACAAGCTTCAGGGCAGGATATGGCACCAATGACCATTTGCATACCATAAAGATATTAATTGAAAAATGCATCGAGTAAAACATACGACTGGTTCTTGCATTTGTGGATTACGAGAAGGCTTTTGATTCTGTAGTGTCTGAGGAAAGAAAAGGATAAGCATAGAAAAATTAAGCAGTTTAATAAAATAGGCACCTGGAACGTTAAGACCATGTACGAAGCAGGCAAATTTTATAATGCCATCCATGAAATGGAAATACTGAATATCGATATAATGGGCATCAGTGAAATGCCATGGCCTGATGCCGGAAAATGTCAAATAAACGAGCACCAAGTATATTACTCTGAAAATACAGAAGGTCAACATAAGCATGGCGTCGGAATAATTTTAAATAAACAAATAAAAAATACGTTACGAATTTTGTTCCAATATCCGAGAGAATCATGCTCATTCAATTGGATTTATTCCCAGCAAAAACCAACATAATCCAAATATACGCACCCACAGCAGACAAATCAGACGAAGTAATAGAGGCTTTTTATTACGATTTAAGTAAAGTCCTAAGTAAGTTAAAAACCAATGAATAACGCTAGTTATGCATGACTTTAATGCCAAAATCGGTAATGGTAGTTATGGTGAAGTAGTAGGTTCATGGGGTTTGGGTGAGCGAAATGAGGAGAACGCCTACTCACATTTGCTACGGAAGAAGAGTTGGTAATTACCAATACACTCTTCAAATTACCATACAAAGGTTGTACACATGGCGCTCACCCGGTGACACGCCAGAAAATCTCATAAGAAACCAGATTGGCCATATTTTAATAAGTAATAGATTCAAAAACTCAATAACATCAGTTTAAACCTACCCTGGTGCAGATATTAAGTCAGACCATAACCCACTTGTCGGTAAGATTCGTCTGAAATTTAAAAAAATACACAAACCTAATCCTATAAAATACGATCTCAAACAACTAAGAGATGATGGCATAAAGCAAGAAGTACGGGAATATCTGACTAAGAACATATCTAAGTCAGAAGTAGTTAATGATGTCGACACAGAAATAAACCACTTAGAAAACATTGGGAAGGAACTATTAGACCAATACCTGCGACTGAAAAAGACAGAAAACAAATAACCATGGATGACCGACGGTATATTACAGATGATGGACAGAAGAAATGAATACAAGCGAAAAGACTACGTTGCATATCAGTTTCTAGACAAAGAGATGAAAAAAGCTGTTAGAGAAGCTAAAAACAGAAATCTGGAAGAAGAGTGTGAAGAAATCGAGATACTGGAACGTAAACATGATTCCTTCAACTTCCACAAAAGGATCAAAGAAGCAGCAGGCATCTATAAATCAAAAAGGCCGGGACACTTAACAGACGCTCAAGGAAATCCAATAGTTGATATTAAAGAGACAAAAACAACATGGATGAACTATGTGGCAACAACATTTGAAGACGATAGGAATGTCACCATCACACAAAATAAAAATGACGATACCGGACCACCTATTCTTGAAGCGGAAGTAGAAGCTGCTATAAACAACCTTAAGGAGGGAAAAGCCGCAGGACCAGACGAGTTCTACTCAGATTTTTTAAAAATATCGGATAAAGACGAAGTAAAAATACTTACCTTGATCTTCAACAATATATACCAAAGTGGAAAAATACCCCAACAGTGGTGGCTAAGACCAACTTTTATAACAATCCCTAAAAAACCCAATGCCACAAAATGTGAAGATTATCGAATAATAAGCCTTATGAGCCGGAAAACTTTTTTAAAAATTATACATAAAAGAATATATATAAAGTGTGAAGAACACATAACCAACACACAATTCGGCTTCAGGGATGCATTGGGTATTCGAGAGGCATTTTTGCAATACAAGTTCCCTTTCAAAGATGTAGAGACGTGAATTGTGATATATATGTGTGTTTTGTTGATTACCAGAAAGCGTTCGATAAAATAAAATATGACGAACTGATGAAAATATTAAATTCAATTTATCTAGACAGCAGAGATTGCCGTATAATAAACAATATCTATTAGGAACAAACTGCAGCTGTTAGAGTAGGGGATCAGTTAACAGACGACATAAAGAAAAAGAGGGGTGTGCGACAGGGATGTACATTGTCCCCATTAATGTTCAATACATATTCAGAGCACATTATGCACCTAGCGCTAACGGACATAGACGAGGGAATACTTATAAACGGAGAACGATTGAACAACATAAGATACGCTGACGATACTATCATTTTTGCAGACAGTCTTGAAGGTCTGCAGACACTTGTCTCCAGGGTGGCAGAAGTAAGTAGCAGGTTTGGGCTTGATTTTAACATCAAAAAAACCAAATACCTGGTTATAAGCAAAAATAGGATACCACCTGGTCAATTACTAGTTAACCAACAACATATAACACAAATCACCAACTTTTGTTATTTGGGTGCAAACTAAAATGAACAGTGGGACCAATCGATGGAAATTAAGATAAGGATCGAGAAGGCAAAATCAGCTTTCGTCAAAATGAAAAAAATCTTTAACAGCCACGATATAAAATTGGAAATAAAAGTTCGTTTATTAAATTGCTATGTATTCTCCGTTCTTTTATATGGCGTGGAGTCATGGACCTTAACTGAAGCATCACTAAAGAGACTCGAAGCATTTGAGATGTGGTGCTATAGACGCATGTTGAGGATTTCCTGGATAGACAGAGTTACCAACGAAAAAGTTCTACATAGAATGGGTAAAGAGCGCGAACTAGTCGTAACCATAAAACGTCGCAAACTGGAATACCTGGGCCATATAGTGCGCAATGAACAACGATATGACCTACTTCGGACCATACTTCAAGGTAAAGTGCATGGGAAAGGAGGTCCAGGACGAAGAAGAATATCCTGGCTGCATAACCTGCGAAAATTGTTTAATTTAACCACTACCGGACTTTTCAGGGCAGCAGTCAACAAAGTCAGAATTGCCATGTTAGTGTCCAACATCCTGAACGGATAGGCACCATAAGAAGAAGTGTCTTAAACAGTACTGGAAGCCCTAAAACAAAGCCGAATAAACTACAGGTACACGTGACTAATCAAAAACATCTATCAGAACGCTACATCAAGTATACTACACGAAGACAGAAAAATTCAGATTAGGTCGAGGGGTAAGACAAGGAGACAATATTTCACATAAATTATTCTCGGCAGCTCTAGAATCAATATTTAAAAACAATCAATGGCATCAATATAGATGGAGGGAGATTAAATGGTCTGAGGTTTGCGGATGATATTGAACTTACAGAATATAGTTTCTATGATACATTCGCACATTCACTTAAAAGTCTGTCTGAGAGAGCAGGATTAAAAATGAACTTTGAGAAAACTAAACTTATGACATATTCTCGTAATGGGTGGAAATATAACTTTAGAAATATCTGGGGCACGAGATCAAAATAAGCAGAGACAATCAAACACATGAAATACAGAGGCGAATAGGCCTTACATGGGCAGCATTTGGCAAACTAGATCACGTTTAAAGATCAGGAGTTTAAGTCGTCATCAAAAGAGCTACGATGCTTAACTAGAACTTGGCAGGGCACTTAGCTAGAACACAAGATGGACGGTGGACACGACGAATCATGGAATGGAGGCCCAGAAACTATAAAAGAAGCCGAGGACGACCACCAACTAGATGGACTGACGAGATAAAAATAGTAGCGGGAAACTGGCTACAAGCGGCCCAGTGTGATAGTGATTACACTGGAAAGAACTGAGGGAGGCCTATATCCAGCAGTGGACGCGATTGGCTGATTGATGATGATAATAAAATATATGTGTAACTACTGTTAACAAAAAAGATAGATATAGTTCACTTTAACTTGACTGTTTCCAGAAGTAAATATCTAAATATTTCCAACTTTTAGATAATAAAAGTCACATTCAAATCCGCCACCGCCTCTACGGCGTTGATCCGATTTCCGTAAAAACGTGAGAACCGCCCGGGAGGCCCGTGTGTACCTGATACAATGGCCTATTAATTCGTGTGGACACTTAGTCTTTCTCTCGAATGAGGTCCGGAGTTAAATGTGTTCCAACTTTTAGATAAAAAAAGAGACCTGCAGCAATCTCCAAAAACAGTTTAAAAAAAAGAAAAATTCGCTTTAAGGTAATGTACACTCAATCTACAAATTTATGTGTGTGAATTTTTTGAAATTTTTAAATTAATGGCATCGTACTTAAAAAATAAAAACAAAAAGGGACGTTTTTGCTAGTGGGATTAGGGGGAAGGGGATGCAGGGTAAAATTTTCGCATCACATAGAATGTAAAAAATGAAAAATATTTAATTCTGGGAATGGGGGCATTATGCCTATTTTAATGGGGGTGGGGGTACCCCTTGTCCGGTTACCAACGAATTATAGTTATTTATCATATTTTTGGGAGTTCTTCGCTCACGTACAAGTTTGCTAATATTATTTTCATATAGTACAATTCTATAATAATATAATGTAGTTAATTAAGTTTTTGTGTTGCGATTTATAACATACAAGTAATGGCGTTATAAAATACAATACCCCATTTCATAACCTTTTTTACTTACCAAAAAGGATCTACATATTATTTTCCCAAAGAAACATATACATTTCGTAGAGGTAGGATACAAATAGACGTTTATATTAGAATAGTAAACATTAAAAACATAAATACAAATATACAACATATAGCATTTACTTCTATACTAAACATAATGTTGAATGAAAAAATAATAATACATCAATTTATGTTATATTACAATGTTGGTAATATGGTGAATAAAATATTGATAGATGTTCATTTTCTGCAGCTGTACTGACTAAGTTGTCAGACTAAGTTGACAATCTAACATTTTATTGCTAAAACTATACATGGTAATAATGTAAAAAATCAATAAATAATTTTAACAGTATGGTAAAACAATAAAATAAAAACTAATACAGTTACTCAAAAATGAATAACCATTTTCAATTTCATTGCAACACGAAATTACAACCGCATCATATTCTAGTTCAATCAGAGAGTGCAGCAAGCACCTCTACCGGTTTCGAAACTTATTAGTCTCTCATCAGGAGGCACATATGCTGCTCTCTCTGACCCAACCAGGACAAACACCGACGTGCAGTTACGCATTGCAGCGAACGAAAAGGCAGGTCAAGCGGCAACTCCTAGCAAAAGGCTAAGCTTTCAATCTAATAGCACATAAAACAATATCAAAAATATTACTCTACATCCCACCAGATTGAAAAGAATGGGAACCTTCTCTGGTTACACCTCCGAGGCTTCTAAAATTTGCAAGCCGTAACGGATGCTGAGACAAAAGAAGATGAGGGAATTTTGAGATGAACTAGAGAAAGTTCCCACTGTTTTCAATCTGGTGGGATGTAGAGTAATATTTTTGATATTGTTTTGTGTGCTATTAGATTGAAAACTTGGTCTTTTGCCAGCAGTTCCCGCTAGGGCATCCCTGCCTTTTCGTTCGTTGCAATGCGTAACTGCACGCCGGTGTTTGTCCTGGTAGGGTCAAAGAAAGCAGCATATGTGCCTCCTGATGAGAGACTAATAAGTTTCGAAACCGGTAGAGGTGCTTGCTGCACTCTCTGATTGAACTAGAATATGATACGGCTGTAGTTTCGTGCTGCAACGAAATTGAAAATGGTTATTCATTTTTAATTTACATGTTTACTCGGATTAGAGGACTAAGGGAACCATTATCGTTGGAACTTTACCGCGATGAGCAGATGGGACGTGAATTATAAATTGTAAAATTCCCTCATCTTCTTTAGTTTCAGCATTCGTTATGGCTTGCAAACTTTAGAAGCCTCGAAGGTGTAACCAGAGAAGGTTCCCATTGTTTTCAATGTGGTGGGATGTAGAGTAATATTTTTTATATTGTTTATGTGCTATTAGATTGAAAATTTAGTATAAAACAGTTACCTTCAACTTTACTAAATGTTATTTTGTAATGTTTTGTGAAAAACTGTGAATCTACATACAATATAAGGTACGCTAATTTATTTATAATAATTTAGATCAATCATCTGTTATAAGTAAGACTCACGTGAATGCAGTTATGGTAAATGGAATAATTTCTCACATGCCGTCATGTTCTCTTACCGGTATTAACATTCTTTAAAAAATCGATTTACCTCTTTTGGAAGTTTTTTATCATTTAATTATCATCACTTGCTTTAATTAGATTACATAGAGTGTCCTATTCAAAGCCAGAATGAAGGACGGGAGGTGGACCCAAAAAATTACAGGGTGGAGACCACGAGTAGACAGAAGAAGTAGAGGTAGACCATCTACACTATGGACGTCAAAAGGGTTGGAGGGAATTGGTTGCAGGAAGCCCAAGACCGACAAAACTGGAAGAACTTGGGGGAGATCTATGTGCAACTTTGGATGCAGAAGGCTGGATGATGATCCTATTCAAACAGTATATCGTTCTTGTAGCTTTCGTTAATCTTTTTATTTCTTGATCATCTTTCTATGCCAAATCAAATGCTATTCCATAGTTTATGTATTGGTCACATGGCATAATATTGTTAATAATATATTTTAATTTGACGTTCGTCATCTCGGTTTTTACGAGCAGGTAGTTAGCGTTTGCTTTAATATTTTCCAACCCACGTTTTATATTTCTCTTGAGCGGCCGTGGAGTAACGGCATAAACGCTGGCCTCATACGCCAGTGGAAGTGGGTTCGAGCCCTGCCAAAGACAAACCATTTTCATTTCCAATAATGACACGAGCCGTCTCACCGTGCCTCGGAGAGCACGTAAAGCCGTCGGTCTCCCTGGGCTAGTGTACATCGGCACTAGTTACTTAAAACAGGGTTAAAGATGTAAATGGCGCCGGAACTATCCGAAAGGATCTCCCCGGCAAAAATGCCATACGATATTATTATTATTATTATATTTCTCTTGAATTTTCCTTGCCATATCATTCGCGATGTAACGTAGCTATGAGCCAAATGAAAAGTATAAAAAAAGATCTCCTCAAGGTCTACCTACTGTATATAAACTAAGGACTTCCACAGTTTTCACTGTATTCCCTCACTCAACCGTTCTTTCTAGCTTTTCTGCCTTGCCAGTCCCCTTCCTGTAGATTTCTTCTCTCCACTGCTTTGTCCACTTCATCTCTGAAGGATTTTCGGGGTCTGCCTCTCTTCCTTTTTCCTATCGAGCTCCACTCTGTTATTCGGTTTATCTAACGATTTTGGTGTGCTCTTCTGACATGTCCTTACCACGTTAATCTCTTCTGTTCGATGTAGTCTATTATGTCTGATTTCACTCCCATTATTTTGTTGGTCTCTATGTTATTTATTCTATCTCTCCTTGTCACTCTGCAGCTTCGCCTTAGGAATCTCATCTCTGTTGCTCTTATTTTGTTTTTGGTTTTCTTGGGTATTCTGGTTTACTTGGTCTACCTACTGTAAGGTATAAAAAATATCTCCTCAAGGGCTACATCCATATCTCTACAGAAAATCGTTTAACTCAGTTAAAAATTGGTTTAATACAAGCCTCTAATTTGATACCAAACTAACAAAACATCAACAGATTTAAATACTCTTATCAAGTTAATAAAGGTAAAACTATTACAAGTTTTATTTCTTCAACGGAAAAACGATGGCTCAATATTCGATTAATGATATCTGCGTAGTAATAATTACTTTTAAAAATTGTTTAGCGTTATTTGCCATTTAGGTCGACTTTGCGTTAGCTACTCTCTGATTACAATAATAATAAGAATAATAATAATATCGCATGGCCAGAACATCGAGGCCACGGGTGAAAACGATATGTATAAATATTTTGGAGTAAAGCAATTGCGGAAAATTGACCATAAACAAATGAGCACAGAGATAACTACCGAGTTTATATGAAGAGTAAAACAGCTGCCTCGCTCACGCCTCCGCGCTTAGCTACCCACTCGGCATTGTTAAGTGGACAAAAACGGACATAGAAAATCTTCAGCGAAAAGTAAGAACGCACCTCACAAAGGCACAAAAACTAAAACTCCTAAACAAAAAGAACAACATTACCACGGAATTTAGGATGAAGAGGACTTATGGATATGGGTGAGCAATTAGACAAACAAATTTCTAACTTAAGAACTTATTTTCAGATGCAGGCTGAGACATCTACTCTTCATCGCGCTATCTGTGCAGTAGATGACACAACACCGATCAAACTGAGGAAACCAGAAATGCGCAAAAACCACCTCACTAAAGACCAAAAAATGCGCATCTGGATGGGTGCCTCTACACGGGCGACATCTCAATGAAGTCAGCCCAGACTATGTCAACAATACAGCGTCGAACTATTGGTTGATATCAGAAAGGATGTTCCCTGAAACGGAGGGATCATTACTGGACATTCAGGATCAGGTTATACCAACCAGAAATTACCTGAAATATATCGTCAAAGACCCTCAGGTTCAAAACGACAGATGCCGATATGGATGTCAAGCCCGAGAAACCATCCAACATATTACCGGGGGCTGCCAGTCATCTACTGCAACTGAATACACGGAACGGCATGACTCAGTTGGAAAGATCATTCATCAAGAGATAGCTATCAAACTGGGAATTCTGCAACCGGACCATCTCCCATATTATCAATACGTTCCTGAGAGTATGCTTGAGGATGGCAACTACAAGCTATACTGGGACCGCACTGTGCTCACAATCCAAACGGTGGCCCATAATAGACCAGATCTCGTACTAGTTAATAAATTAACAAGACAAACGAAACTAATTGATGTGGCGATACCTAACAACAATAATCTACGTAGTAAATTTACTGAAAAGATCGCCAAGTACAGAGATCTGGAAATTGAAATACGGAGACAATGGAGAATGCCAAGTACCCAGATAATCCCGATTATTATGTCTACTACTAGAGTCATTCCGAAGACCCTCCACGAAAGCCTCAAAAAGCTGGGTCTGAATGAACATCTTTACAAGACCATGCAGAAAGCTGTACTACTCGCGACGGCCAGAAGTGTACGAAACTTTTTGGGAGATACACCTGCATACCAAGTCACCTAGGGCTCGATAACATGGAAAGAGTCCCACCAGAGCTCAATCCTTTTGATACCGTAGGTATCTGGGATGAGTCAATTTTCCCCTTAGAGGGAGTGTGAGCCGTATGGCTTAATCTGGATATCGTATGGCATCTTTGCCGGGAACAGACAGGTCCCGGCGCAAGTTGCATCTTTAACCCTGTTTGAAGTACGGTTTAACGCACCCTGCGAAGCATTGTAAACTGCTTGTATCATTTTTAGAAATGAAATTGTCGTTGTTGGTGCCGAGAATCGAACTCGTGCGCTCCGGCGTATGAAGCCAGTATCTTACCGCTGAGCTACGGTTGTCCACTTTCAGTACATCATTACAATGATTTGCTTAGTCAGTGCAGTCAAAAAAGAGACCTATTAAAATATGTGCCAGTATAGTTCACCCTAATTGGCTACTTTTTCTTCCTTTATATAAGCAATTCTGCTTTGTTCGTTGGCGGGTTATTGCCTCTATGGACGATTGTCACCCCACATCTGACTCGGTCGGCCGATACTTCCTGTAACACGTGCTGATTTGTACCTTGCTCTTTTAATGACTCTTTTATCGGCCATTGTTTTCTGTAATTCGTCTGAGTATTCTCATTTTTCCTGTTTCCAGAATTCTCTGAGTTTTAGATATGTCGGGGTCTAATTTCGGATGCGTATGTAAGTACTGGGCCCGGATTACGAACACTCGATACGAATCGTATCCGCCATGTTTTCCCATAAGGCGCTACGGTAAAACATGGCGGATACGATGCGTATCGAGTGTACGTAATCCGGGCCCAGGTCTTACAATGACCTTACAGATAATTTTACCTCACAGTTAAGGCCGATTCTCATTAGACGTGCAAGGAACCGGCAAGGCAACGGCAAGGCACACGCTCGGCACGGGCAAGGTTTTCACAGCCAATTCACACTGAGACAGGCTTGCCCTCGTTCTCGAACACACTCAATGAGCATTTCATCTTGCTCCGATGAAAAAGCAGGTCTCTGTTGACGCTTCATCGTCTATTGTCACTATGAAACTGATATCAAACAACCACGATTGCAGATTGCTTGCCGGTACGGGATTCACACTGTAGTGACCTTCACGGCACATGCTAGGCAAAGATTGTTTCGAAAAGAACGTCGCATGCAAAGCCCGTCGCTTGCCGGTGCCTGGCACGCATAGTGTGAATTACATCCCGTGCAGTGCATAAGATTTTATGTAAAATGTATTTTGCCGAGCCGATGCCTTGCCCATGCCGAGCACTTGCCTTGCGCTATAATGAGAATCAGCCTTTAAGGTGCTGCTTAAGCAGCATACATTGCTAATGAGTTGTCTTGCTCATTTACATATTTGCTGTTTGTATTTGATCTCTTATTTTTTTTTAAGGTGTCTATAGATGGATCGTATAATCCTTTGGTGCGTTATTTCCATTACTTGTTCAATAGTAACTCCATCGACTTCAAGTTTGCACCTCATTGGTTCTTTACTGATTACTATTGTTCTAGTTTTCTGAGTTGAAATTATCATATTAAATTCTTTTCTTCCTGGATTAAATCGTCTGCGTAACAGATAATTCTAATTTTAGTGTTCCTCATTCTGTATCCTCTTCATTTATGGAACGTCTTTATGACTTCATTCATAATCAGATTAAACAGCATAAGGGCTTAGTAAATCCCCCTGTCATATCCCATTTCCTGTATACATAGGTTCTGTAAGTTATCATCTATTCTGTCTAACATCGTACTGTTTTAAGAAACGTTTTCAATTTTTTTATAAATCTAGTCGGATACCGTCATTATACAAGAGATGCTGTCAAATGCTTTCTTGAAGTCGATCAAACATAGTTATGCGGGTTTTTTATATTCGAACGCTTTCTCTATTAGACTAAGGGCCGGTTGTTCAAATATTTAATTATTGTCACAACTGTAAATGCCAATTTTGGTTTGGTTGCTGAAAACGTAATTGATTATAATTATGAGATTAGTTAATCAATTAACATAACCATTATTAACATAATTGATTAACTAATTTCATTATTGTAATCAATAATTATGTTTTCAGCAAGCCAATCAAAGTTGACATTGACAGTTGTGACAGTAATTAAATATTTGATAATGATTATTTTTGATTAGCGGTCGAACAACCGGCCCTAAGAGTCGCTAAAGGTGAAATTTGCTAATCATTTTAGGCACGATAAGACCCTATAACTTAAATAGTAGGAGCTCCGAAGACACAAAATATGCCAAGAAGAATAATTAATGCAACTTCTTATGCACGTTTAGTTTTCAACGGCCGTAATTCATACAAATTTTTTTGTGATCACAAAAGTGATCTTGGGAGACAAAATTTAACTTGAATTAAATATCTGGTTGGGCTTACATATCTATCAAATCTATTTGACATCTATTACACAGGCCTACAGAAAAAAATTTTTGTTTTGGTGCCGTGAATCTTTAAGCTGATTTTTATTATATTAGGGGCGATAAATCGAAATATGGATTCCGTTTTTTTATATCAGCTCTAGTTTTATGGATATGGCACATTCCGAAATTAGTAGTTTTAATATGTCAGATAATGAAGAATATGTTATTCAAAGGAATATACATTGTTAATTAAACTTCTTCCTCGGTATATTTGTTGTTCTCAATGTATTATGCCTTATTTATGCAAGAAAGAACATTCTTGTCCAGTCTTTAGTCGAACGAGAGAAAATAATCTTACCACCCCTCCATATTAAGCTAGGCCTAATGAAGCAATTCGTTAAGGCACTTGATTCTAATGGACCATGCTTCGCCTACATAGGAAGGAAGCTGCCCCAGATAAGTACGGAAAAACTTAAAGCTGGTTTTTTTGATGGACCACAGATCAGACTTCTTACAAAGGATACGGCATTTGTGAGGTCAATGAATGAGGTAGAGAAAAAAGCTTGGCTTTCTTGTGGACACTATGAAAAATTTTCTGGCAAATCACAAAAGTGAAAACTATGCTGAGCTGGTAAACTGTTTGCTGAATAATTTCCAATTACGGATGTAATATAAGCATCAAAGTCCACTATCTTCACAGCCACCTGGACCGTTTCCCTGAAAACATAGGTGACACAAGTGAGCATGGTGATAAATTTCACCAAGACATAAAAACCATGGAGGACCGGTACCAAGGAATATGGGACACCCGTATGATGGCAGGTTTTTGCTGGAGTCTGAAGAGAGACTGTTTAAAGTCCATTCCAGGAAATCGCGCACGAGAAACTTTCGTTATGTCAAGTAAAGTTTTTTTTCTATTTTGTTAGTTTTTTCTCAAAACTAATTGTATATCTGTTTCATTGTACAAAGGGTTTTATGTAGTTAAATGCCTTAAAATATACTTTTTTTTCTAATTGTGTGATATTTATTCCAATTTAGTACCTATATCCATGTCAGCATATTCGTATTTTAATGCATAATAGCTGGCACGACCTCCGTTATCTTGAAAACTAGAGCTGATAGGGCAAAACTAAAGCCATATTCGGAATCGGCACCCCAAATATACCTAAAATCAGCTCTCAACACCTTGGCACCAAAAACACTGTAGGCCTGTGTTATTAATTTCTTTTTGACAGTATATGTTTCACTACTAAACCTTTTTTTTGGGGATTTTTTATGGCAAAGTTTCACACAGAAGTTCCAAATAGATCGTTATGATTTCTACACTTATATATTGTGGCATTCCGCTTGCGTGTTGATCGTTATAATTTGAATTTCTTACTTTTACTAAGATCCTCTGGGAAATGTATACAATTACCGGTAAAAGTGGGAAATAAAGGGTTTTTAAAGACAATTTCCTACATTTACCGTCGAGGTAATTGTGTACAATTACCAGATTATCTACTTTTACCGTAACATATATACTCCAAATCTTTCAAGTTATGTATGTATCAGTGCAATAAAGGTGTGGAAAGAATATATTAGTGTTTTTAGTAAATATATTTATTATAATTTTTGTGTCTTTGGATTTCTCTTGCACGGGAGTATTATTAAACCATTTTTATTTTTATACTTCACTTAATTAATTTGTCACCGTGATTGTAATTATGTCCGAGAAGTGACGTAAACAGACCCGTGGTGGGTAATTGGTAGAGTATTCGACTAGAGATCGAGAGGTCCCGCGTTCAAATCCGGACAATTCATATTCTACGTTTTTTTTTTTAATTTTTGGTATTGTTTTAATAAAAAAATTTATAAGTGTTGAAGTATTAAGTATTAAAATTAGTGTAATATTTAAATAAAATACAAATGAAAGTATATTTATTTCGTTGAGATCATATAATAGAAGTATAACTTCTTACGTGCGTACAAAGTACAGACACACATTCTTTTTTATGCCTAATTTATATATTTTAATTTATTTGCATTATAATATGAATACAAACGAATCAATTATCCTCAACCAAGCTTTGTTTACCATGTTTATCTTTTTTTGTTCTTCCTTTATGCAGGTCAAAGTGGCCACATACAGGGTGTAACAAAAAGGCAGGTCATAAATTAAATCACATATTCTCGGACCAAATACCTATAGTTCGATTGAAACTAAATGCGCACATAAAAAAGTGCACTTTGTCCTTTAAAGTTACAAAATTAAAATCGATTTTTTTTTCAATATACATATTTATACAACAGTGAAATTTGTGCACTGCATAAAAAGTTTATGGGGGTTTTGTTCCTTTAAACCCCCCAAACTTTTGTATAGGTTGCAATTATATTATTAATTTGGTACCATTAGCTAAACACAATGTTTTTAAAACTAGGGTGGGTAAAAAATGTCTTGAGTTAACTATGGAGTGGGCACAAAATCTCCAAATCTCCACCCTTGGTAAAACTTTTTCCCTAAGGGTTCTTGTATAATTTTTCGTTGGCAGAAACATAATCTATATAGTTATCGACGTATCTACATAAAAAAATTGTCCGCCACACTAATGAGAAGGAAAGGAAGAACGTGGAGAAAATCGACAAATCTGAATTATTGGCTTTTACTGGTAGGTATTTTAATTATTTTGATGTACAGCTGGTTCCTAAAAAAACTGATACGACTCTTAAAGCGTATTTTGTACAAAATTGGGCAATGTATTTTGAGGGATAAATACTTATTATTTACATACTGTCACTGTCACTGCCAAATCTTAAAATTTGCCAGATAACTTATTCTGTTTATCCTCAAAAAATGGCTCCACATGCTAGCAAAGAACCAAAAGCAAGAATTGTAACAAAATTAGAAGATGGTTGGTCACTATCTGCCGTAGCGAACCATTTTAACGTAAGCAGAACAACAGTTTTTAATATTAATAAAAGATGGAGAGAACAAGAAACTCTAGAAAGAACTGAAGGTTCTGGAAGATCAAAAATATCTACCGCTCATGAAGGTCGTACGCTTTTAGAGAGATTAGAAGAGAATCTTTTTGAGAATGCGAAAACTTCAAGACTTATGTCACAGTTTCCGGGAAAGAGGAGAACAAATTGGCGCAGAATTAAATCATTGCGTTTTAAGTACCGAACTGCGGCAAAAAACAGGCTCTCACACCACAACAGAAGCAATCAAGACGTATATTTGCTTTAAACCATCAGCTACAAAATCAAGACTTTTGAAACAGCTCATTTATATACTCTATAAAATGCAGTAATTCAAAATAATATCAAAATTTAGACCTTAATCATTATTACAATATATGAATTAACATAATAATGTGTAATCAATTGTTTGTTTGTTTATTTTATTATTTGTCCGTCATAATAAATATAAACGTCAGACCAATCAAATACACTGCTCAAAATGATCAAATCTTACTGAGTCGTATCAGTTTTTTAGGAACCAGCTGTACATCGTAATTTTTTTGTAAGGTTTGTACATCATTTTTATTAATATTTTAGATCCTGTGTTTACTCGTGTTCACTAAGCATAAGACTTTTAAGTTTCATCCATTTTTGGATGAAACTTAAGATTAGAAGAGAATCCTTTTGAGAATGCGAAAACTTCAAGACTTATGTCACAGTTTCCGGGAAAAAGGAGAACAATTTGGCGCATAATTAAATCATCGCGTTTTAAGTACCGAACTGCGGCAAAAACAGGCTCTTACACCACAACAGAAGCAATCAAGACGTATATTTGCTTTAAACCATCAGCTACAAAATCCAGATTTTTGAAACAGCTTATTTATATACTCTATAAAATGCAGGAATTCAAAATAATGTCAAAATTTAGACCCTAATAATTATTAAAATTTATGAATTAACATAATAATGTGTAATCAATTGTTTGTTTGGTTATTTTATTATTTGTCTGTCATAATAAATATAAACGTCAAACCAATCAAATACACTGCTCAAAATGATCAAATCTTACTGAGTCGTATCAGTTTTTTAGGAACCAGCTGTACATCGTAATTTTTTTGTAAGGTTTGTAGATCATTTATATTAATATTTTAGATCCTGTGTTTACTCGTGTTCACTAAGCATAATATTCTTAAGTTTCATCAATTTCTAACATTTGTAACAACCCTCAATAAATTAGCTATTTTTGAGGTGGAAATTTTTTACCCAGCCTTGGGCATACAAGGGTTTTAAGTAAAATTACAGAGACTTGGTAATAATGTGAAAATTTATGTTTACAATTTACATTTTTAGGTATATTTTTAAACATTATATTAAAAAGAAACCACATCTCGATGAAAACTGGCTTATCGAAAAAATATTAAGACGCAAAAAAGTTTTAAAAACATTGATTTTAACTAATGGTACCACAATAATAATTTAATTGGAACGAACACAAACATTTGGGAGGTTTAAGGGAACAAGACTCCCATAAAATTTGTATGTCAACATATTAAAAAGGAAGCCGCATCGATAAAAAATAGCTTATAGAAAAAAGACTAGGAGGTAAAAGAGTTCTAGAATAGTGTGTTTAACTAATGGTACCACAATAAAAATTTAATTGGAACGTACATAAAAATTTGGGGAGGTTTAGTGAACAAAACCCCATACAATTTTTCTGACGTGTACAAATTTCACTGTTATTTTTTATTAAAGATGTTCCTGTCAGACAATGCCATATTTTTCAATAACAATTCACTTTATTTATGTGCTCATTTGTACTAAGTTAGGTCCAGTCGAACCATTTTTGGTCCCAGAAAATTTGATTTAATTTATGACCTGCCTTTTTGTTATACACTATAATCGACCATTATAGTCTAGCAGATTTATTTTCTTGCCCTTTTATTTTATATACCGAAAACCCTGTACTGGTTTTCTTATGCTCATATTTCAATATTATTTCTTGATGTGTTTTTTTAATATGATTTAATCATGTATGTTTTTGGTATTTTTATGTTTATTTTTTTTATTTCAAGTTTTCTAAATTTCTGTGACAGGTTTTTATTTAATTCTGCCATAAGTACGACATAGTCATCATATATTAAAGTAATTAGTTTTTGTGTTCTTATTAGTTTTCTAAATTCCTGTGATAAGTTTTTATTTAATTCTGCTATAAGTACCACATAGTCATCATAGATTAAGGTAATTAGTTTTTGTGTTCTCATATAGTATCCTTATCCCGTATTCTCTACAATCTGGAAATGCTGCTTCAGAATATAATTGCTTCGTCTTTGCTTTCATTTCTATAATCCAGTTGGATAATTAGATCATTTATCTGAGACTAATTAAATAGAATTTTCTGGAAATGAAAACTAAACTGTTTTTAGTTCAAAATATAATTGTTAATTGTATAAAATACCGAATAATTAAAAGTTGTCACTAGAGATTTCTAATTTCAAATTAAAACCGCAATTAAACATGCATTTTTCACGAAGAGAGGAAATCTTTGATCGTTAATAATTCAAATAGTGTTAATAGTCTAGTAAAATAAAATTACACTACATGTAAATCAAAATGTAAATTAGTACAGGTTGAAACAAATTTTATATCAAAGTTTAGGTGGGTACAAAAGATATTTTCAAAAAAGTATCCAAATCATAAAATGGGATCATTGTTTAAATAATTAAAAGGGTCATTTTTGCAAAAAAATTACTTTTTTAACTGCTGAAGTCATTCAATTACTAATGAAGGTCTACAGAATTGTTTTCTGCAAACTTGAAGGGTAAATATTTCACATAAGACTTACTAAATTAAATTTGACCCCCTATTTATTTTAATAATTATACATAAATCTTTAAAAACAAATTTGCAAAAAAATATTTTTAGCGTTTTAAATAAGCACTATAAAATACATTATTTTACTGGAGAAGTTGCGCTATATTATCAGTAATAATTGAAAAAAAATTGGTCCAAAAATATTTAATATTTTTTGAGATATTGAATTTGCTTATTAAATGTTACTCTATTTTCAATTGCAAAAACGCGGTTGTTGCCAAAGAAATATTCACCTGTATTAAATCTTATTATTTTTATTTTTCTGTGTATTTTCGACAAATGTATTGATATATTCAAATTTCAATTAAACTTTCCCCTAAAATGACATTTGAAAATTATTCAAATTTGTTTATAATTTGTTTTTTTAATAACGTCACGGTGATTAAATATTTTGAAATGCCGTTTCCATAATTGAGTTCCTGGGAATTTTTCACTAACAAATTTTTTTGTCTTTTTTTCCTCTTCTTTTTTTTTCTTGAAGTTATACTACTACGGGGCCTTTTAGGGTTAAGTTTCATTAAGAATGTTGAATCTCAAGTTGTAGATTCTAGACCTAAAAATATTAAGATTGGTCTAAAATCACTTTAATAAAATGTGGCTACTTACTGAGTTACAGGGTGTTTTATTTAAAAATTTAAAAATTATTTTTACCAAGTACTTTCAAACTATTTGACGTATCCTTATCATACTTGGCAGAAAGTGTGAGTACTCTACAGTCTACTAAATTGTGATAAATAAAAGTTTCAATCTACTACCAGAGGCGTACGACAGGGGATAGTTAATGGTTAACCCTTCCCAAATTCTACGCCACTGAGGGAAATACTATTTTAGCGAAATTTTCTGATTCTACAATACTTTTTGTGTAAATAATATACTCTTTACTGGTAACGATTAAGTCATTAGTTTTCGAGATATTGGACGTTTAAAATGAAACGGCATAGTTAGTTTGATTCATTAATAATTCATTCATTTAAAACTTCCAATATCTCGCAAACTGATGACTTTATCGATACCAATAAAGTTATTTACATACAAACTATTGGAGAATCAAAAAATTTTGCTAAAATAGTAATTCACTCAGTGGCGTAGAATTTGGGAAGGGTCAATCATTCACTATCCCCTGTCGTACGCCTCTGGCACTAGCTAGAAACAATTATTAATCACAATTTAGTAGGGTGTATAATAGCCACACTTTCTGCCAAGTATGATAAGGATACGTCAAATAGTTTTAAGGTACTTCGTAACAATAATTTTTAAATAAAACACCTTGTAACTCAGTAAGTAGCGACATTTTATTTAAGAGATTTTAGTTAAATCTTAATATTTTTAGGTCTAGAATCTACAACTCATAGATTCAATATTCTTAATGAAATTTAACCCTAAAAGGGCCCGTAGTAATATAACTCCAAGAAAAAAAAGAAGAAGAAAAAACGACAAAAAAATTTTGTTAATTAGTAAAAAATTCCCAGGAACCCAATTATCGAAACGGTATTTCAAAATACTTAATTCCCGCTACGTTATTAAAAAAACAAAATATAAACAAATTTGAATAATTTTCAAATGCCATTTTAGGGGGGAGTTTCGTTGAAATTTGAATTTATAAATACATTTATCAAAATTATCGATAAAAATCAAAATACCGAGATCTTATTCAGGTGAATATTTCTTTGGCAACAACCGCGTCTTTGCAATTGAAAATATAGTAACATTTAATAAACAAATTCAATATCTCAAAAAATATTAAATATTTTTTAACCAATTTTTTTTTGCTTAATACTGGTAACACAGCACAACTTCTTCTGTAAAAAAAGATATTTTATAGTGTTTATTTAAAACGCTAAAAATAATTTGTTGCAAATGTGTTTTTAAAGTTTTATATACAATTATTTAAATAAAGAGGGGGTCAAATTTAATTAAGTAAGTCTTATGTGAAAGATTTACCCTTCAACTTTACAGAAAATAATCCTATTGACTTTGATTAGTAATTGAATGACCTCAGCAGTTAGAAAAGTAATTTTTTTGCAAAAATGACCCCTTTTTAATTATTTAAACAATGATCCCCTTGTATGATTTGGATACTATTTTGAAAATATCTTTTGTATATACCTAAACTTTGATATAAAATTTGTTTCAACCTGTACGAATTTACATTTTGACTTTTTTTTATTTTATTAGGCTATAATACATTTTAATAATTTTATAACAAATTTTGCTTAGAATTTACTGCTCTACCAATTTATGGCGCTATTTATTTTTACTAAAGTGATTTTCACCTAAGGTTTGAATGTAATCGGAGTAATAGCTCATATCCACCTTCAGTAACTGCACGTATATAGAGAGGTACACAATTATGGAATACATTCATTTTTTCTAAAATATGCCACTTGAGAAACGTCGATTTTTATTTTAAAATTATGATTTCTTGTCGTAATATGCCATAATAGTAACGTCATCCATTTGGGCGTGATGACGTAACTGATGATTTTTTAAACAAAATGGGTATATAGGCATCATCTTGTAACTCATTTGAAAGGTTATTCAATTCTCTATTCATAAAAATAAAATCATTAACAGCATTATTTATACAAGGTGGCCAAAAAATAATTTTTTAATAAAATTAATTGACGAAAAAAGGAGAATGTATGTATGTAATTTATTTAACTTAAAATAAATTTTACTGCTGTCAGGCAATAGATATAAAAAAATTATTATTTGATCAAACAACATTGCTTTCCTCTTAAATTAAATATCAAACGGCCACCCAAGTGCATCTGGGTAGTTTGAAAATTTATTTTAAGCGAAAAGCTATATTTGTTTGTCAAATAAACATTTTTTTCTATCTTCTGACTGCAGTAAAATGTATTTTGAATTAAATAAATTACATAAATTCTTCTTTTTGCGTCAATTAATTAATTCAAATTTTATATATACTGATGCTAACATTTATATTACTGAATGGAGAATTGAATAAAATTTCAAATGAGCTACCACACAACTTCTATTCCCATTTAAAACAAATCATCGATTACGTCATCACTCCCAAATTGATGACGTCATTATTATGGCATGTACGTCAAAAACCATAATTTAAAAATAAAAATCGACCTGTCTCGGGATTTTTCTCCAAAGTGTCCTATTATCGAAAAAATGAATTTATTCCATAATTTTGAACCTCTCTCTATATTAAAATACCGAACAATTAAAAGTTGTCACTAGCGATTTCTAATTTCCATTTTACAAACCATTGCAACTACCACACAAACCTAACTTTGATGTTTTCGCATTTTAATTAAATTCTCTTTCGTTCAATTTAAGCGTGTGACGATTTTTATACAGTTCAAACAGGTACTCTTAGTGAAGTTTGTAATTAAAAGATAAATCGATACCGAGAAAAGCTCTCACGCTAGATAAATTGAAAATTGAATTTAGTATTTGCTTTCTCGATTGGTTAAATCGTTTAACTTTTAATTTAATATCTTCTCTCTACAAGTGAAACACATTTTATTTTAAACTATTCGGTAGTTTTTGTGTGTTTTGCAATTACTTTTATTAGCATTTTCTTAGTTAAATAAAATATCAGTTATTTATCATACAACGGAAAAAAAAAAGAATGTGTGTGTGTACTTTGTACGCATGTAAGAAGTTATACTTCTATTATATGATTTCAACGAAATTAATATACTTTAAACGGTTTATTTATATTTTATTTAAATATTAAACTAATTTTATTACTTACTACTATTCAAAATTTTTTATTAAAACAGTACCAATAATTAAAAAAATAAAAGAATAAAACACACACAAACACATTGAAAAATGCCACAAATGATTTCTGGACAATAATTGTCGGAATTTTTTTTAACTAAATACGTATTTTCTGAAAAAATATTATATAATAAATATGCTTACAATCATAAAATGTATAAAAAAAATAAAAAAATAAAAGTTTCTATTGGGGTTCGAACCCGCTTATGTTAGAGCAGTTAGTATTGAAATTTATCCATCTTACACTTTTACCCACGGAGACACACGGATCATGTGGGAAGATCGACTAACTAAACGGTTTAAACTTTTGACAGTTCTCAATTTAACCAACTTAGTTTGATTTTTGTAGAATTGAAAAATTAAAATACAACAAAACATAGAGTAAGAAAACAATATATTAGATGAATATTGGTAGAAATTTTGATGGTAATTAAATTATGTAAATCAAAGCATTACATACTATTTTGGTAGGTTCATTTTAAATTTTCCAAATAGGTAGGTACCTATGTAATTTTTTATTAGGATACCTACTGAAACATTTACAATTACTTATTACGTACTTGTCGCTTTTAAAAATGATTTAAAAAGTCACTACAATTATAAACTTGCTTTTTTCTCTGCCATCACAACAATAAAAACTAATATACACAACATTTGTTTATCCATAATCTCCATATTGAACAATTATGGCAGATGATTTTAACACCCAATCAGATCCCGTATAACGTTTCAGCGACTAATACCATACTGTCGGTGTGCGTATGCTCCCAGTAAAATAAAAATTCACCCTCGTGCCTAAAGAAGTATAACTTCAAAAATAATTTCATCTTAAAAAGCGCAGAGGATAAATAATTCGAATTTTAGTTCCTGCCTCCTTTTGACTTACGATCCATAGATGGTGCTAGTTCCATCTTTTATAATTATTATTTTAATAATTACACCGAAAGAATGAAAATATTAATTTGATTTCAGTTCAGTGCTTCTACACAGGTGCTCTGAGGAGAAGAAGTTGAAAACAAAATACATTTTTATTTACTTTTGTGAGTATAAAAGGAACCATGTCGCTAAAGATTATTATCACGGTAAACGGCAGGTCGTGAATGCAACTATATATTTCCTAGTCGAATATTTAACCATTATGTTCAGATTTATTTTTCCGTCTTAAAAAGCACAGAGGACAAATAATTCGAATTTTTGTTCCAGTCTCATTTTGACTTGCGATTCATAGATGGTGCTAGTTACATCTCTTGTAATTATTTTAATAATAACACCGAAAGGATGAACGTATCTGATTCCAGTTCAGTGCTTCTACATAGGTGCTCTGATGAGAATAAGATGAATTCGAAATACGTATAAGCACACAGTAGACGCCCTAATCTGTAATCAAATTTAAATCATCATTATTTTAGTTTATATTTTTATTAGTTGAATGACTAATAAATTTGATCATCATCATCATCATGCAATCTCTTCTGTCCACTGCTGGACATAGGTCTCTCCCATTTTTCGCCACTCTCCACGGTTCTGTGCGTCTTGTGGTCATTTCTTGGACATTATTTTAATGTCGTCCATCCAGCGTGTTGGTGGTCGTTCTCTGCTCCGTTTGACTTCTCTTGGGCGCCAGTCAATTGGTTTTCTGGTCCATCTTGAGCCTTTCAGTCTCGCTATGTGACCTGCCCAATTCCATTTCAGCCTGGCTATACGTTCGACGACATCAGTGACACCTGTTCTTTACCTCAGGTCTTGGTTCCTTATTTTTTTTGTCACGCCGAGAGTCGATCTTTCCATGCGCCTTTGTGCCACTCGCATTTTTAGTGTTGTTGTTTTTGTAAGCGTGAGAGTTTCTGCTCCGTATGTCATAATAGGTAGAACACATTGGTCGAATGTCTTCAATTTCATAGCTATCGGGATGTTGCTCTTAAATATATCTCTTAGTGAACCATACGTCGCCCAAGCAAGTGTTATTCGTCGTTGAAATTCGCAGGTCTGATTATTCTTGCCCATTCTGATTTCATTGCGGAGATATATGTACTTTTCTGTCAATCCTACCACTTGCTTTTGGATGGTCTTACTGATGTTGAAGATACTTTTTTCTAATTCTTGTAGCATTTGTTGTGCTTCACCCAGATCTCCGGTAATAAGTACTATATCGTCGGCAAAACGCAGACGATTAAGCATTTTTCCATTTATTTTTATTTATGTTTTAACAAAAAAAATTTGAACATACTTGAATTAATAAAGGAAGTGAAAAAATAGTATATCAAAGTGTGTAAGAAATAATTTATTTCTTTAACTGAGCGCTTTCGACAAAAATGTCATCATTCGAGCTAATGGTCAATTAGACAAAAAGTACCACTACTTGAGGCATATGCATGAGCAGCTTGATAATAGGGATGGGAAAAACCTACCGGTTTAAATCTAAAACCGGTTTTTTTACTTCGCAATAACCGGTTTTACCGGTTATTTTTTTGTCCCGGTTATAACCGGTTTTTATTTTTAAAGTAAAAACCGGTTATTAGGTTTTTACGGTGATTAGGTTTAGGTTAGGTATTATTTTTTATCCCAATCATAATTATTATTCTCAAGTACTTATTCCCAACAAAACCATAATTCAAATTTTATTTTATTTTATAAATACAGAAGCAAACTGAAGGTGCAATCTCACTTCAGCCAGAAGCAGTTATTTTTATTATAATATTTCCTTGAAAAGGTATCTCTAATCATAATATTTACATAAGAAGTGTCTGTTTGAATTAGATGCAAACATCATCTATTTTTCACACTAAACTCTTAACTCTTGACATTGAAAGTGGTTGAATGACTTTTTCTGATTACCAAAAATAATGCTCTGAATATGCATATCGTATTACTGATTACGAATACGAATCTCCAAGAATTTCGCTACGTTTTCAAAACGATACACGCATACAGGAAGTATTAAATGAGTTAAAATGTATCTATTCTACAAATATATACAAACGTGTTAAAAGTAATACATGATAATTTTTTTTGGTGGTAGTAAAAATAAAAGATAAATTGCATTATCCAATTTAGTTTTAAGTAAAATATTTATGTTGATATTATTTTTTTTTAAATCCCATTTCAAAGAGTCTGGGAAATTTTTTATAGGTTGAAATGGTTGGGGAATTTTTTAAATTTGGGAGGAGAGGACAATTGGTGGGTATTTTAGATAATAAATAAATATATTAATTAATAGAATAAAATGGTTTTATTAAAAATTGTGTTTTATTTATATTGATATTGATGTTCTTTCGATAGTACTAATTTTGATCATATTGATATCGAGTCGAATGGAGTATCGCAAACTAAAGTGCATTTTAAATGTAACTTTGTAACCTATTGGATTAAAAAAACCGATAACCGGTTTTTCCAAAAACCGGTTTTTTTCGGCCGGTTATAACCGCCAGGTTAAACCGTAAGCAAAAAACCGGTATAACCGAAAACCGGTGTTTTGTCAAAAACCGCCATCCCTACTTGATAATATTAATCTGCATTACAATGTATAATCATGTACATTTTTTGTTTGCGGGTTGTACGGAGGATAAAACAACTTAATAGTGTATCGTGATTACTGTTAAAATAATACTCTCGGTTCGTTTATACGAATTTATTTATACAAGTTACAGACAAATTTATATTATACACTTTATTATTTATTTATACAAATTTTCTTTACAAATATCTAGCTTCAACTAACTCAAATAAAAGCGCGCTCCGCCTTAAATAGCAAATAGGTCCTGTTCTGGAAATGTCTACACATCTCTCGGCCTAATGAACATTATGGGGATCATCACTCACAGCGCCGTCGCTTCTGTGACGTCACGGCTACTGTTATTCAGACAGTTGGAATTCGTTAATCGTGGGGACTGTGTATTGCGCCGATTCGACACTCTCCCGTTATACTGCTCCCCTCTTAAGATCTGAACGTCCCGATCAGCAACTCTAGATGGCCCAGGATGGCGGAATCTACAGGATTCTCCAGCTCTGCATCTTCTTCTTTAAGTACCGTGCCCAAATTTTTTTAGGCGTGGGTAGCTTCCATAACAATTTGCCGATATCGTTCTCGATCTTGTGCGGCATGTAACAATTGATCTGCTGATAAGCCAGTCCATTGACGAAGGTTTCGGAGCCATGAATATTTCTTTCGACCAATTCCTCTTTTTCCGTCGATCTTTCCATTGAGTATTAACTGCAGCATCCTGTATCTGCTACCTCTCATTATATGCCCCAGATATTCAAGTTTTCTCTTTTTTATCATCTTCATTAAGTCACCTTTGCCTTGACCTACTCTGTTTAAGACTTCTCTGTTTGAAATGCGTTGAACCCAAGATATTCTGAGCATTCTACGATACGACCACATCTCAAAGGCTTCTAATTTGTTCATCATGTTAACCTTCATGATCCAGGTTTCACATCCATATAGTAATACAGGATACACATAACATTTTAGGAACTTGATTCTTAGTTGTAAATTCAGCTGAGAGTTGCTCATAATAGATCTAAGTTTCATAAATGCTCCTCTTGCAATTTCTATACGAGTTTTAATTTCTTCATCCGGATTTAGTGTCTCGTTTATCCAACATCCTAGGTATTTAAAATGGTTAACTTTTGTTATTGATTCATCACTGACAATTAGTTGCATAGGGCCGACGTCTTGTTTACTAACCACAAGTAACTTTGTCTTTGTTGCATTTATGTTAAGTCCGTTATTGGAGCATTCTCTAGTGACTCGATCAATAAGGAATTGAAGATCTTCGATACTTTCAGCCATGATCGCGGTGTCGTCTGCATATCTGATGTTGTTAATAGTTTCTCCCCCGATTCGAACATTCCACATTGTCCTTCCAAGGCTTCATTAAAAATTATTTCTGAGTATACGTTAAACAAAGTTGGGGATAACACACAACCCTGTCTGACACCTCTTTGAATGCAAATTTTGTCTGTTTCTTTGCCGTCTACCAGAATAGAAGCTTCTTGATTCCAATATAGATGTTGTAAAAGTCTCAGATCTTTATCATCTATTCCAATCATTTCTAGATATTCAAACAACCTATCATGTTGAACTCTGTCAAACGCCTTCTCAAAATCTATAAAGCAGACGTAAATTGGTTTCTGTACTTCCCATGATCGTTGAAGTAATGTTAACATTGAGAACAAAGCTTCCCTTGTTCCCAATCCTTCTCTGAAACCGAATTGTTTGTTTCCCATTGTCTCTTCACATTAGTAGCTTGAAAGAGTGGCTCATGAGACTAATTAGTCTAAAGTCTTTACATGATGATGTATTAGGTTTTTTTGGGAGTGGAATAAATGTAGACTCCAACCATATCTGTTAGAATAGAATAGAAATATGCTTTATTGTCACTGAAAATTTTTACAATTTTATGGACAAAGCTTACATACAGTCAAAAGAAAAATAATATCAACAAGAAATAACAAATAACAACTACAATTCAATAAAATTAGATAAATCGTCAATATACAGTAAATAAGATATAAAACCAAAGACAAAAACAATTAATTGCAAAATTTATATACATTGCAAATTGAAAGTTGAACATACTTACAACAACTAAAATACAACATTAGGAATTGACAGTTTAAGCTACTGCGTATGAAACCCAATTTTCTTAGTTATTCATTAAGAAATTCTTCTATTGAATAATATGGTCTTTCAGATAGATAGGCTTTTGTCAGTTTACGGAATTTTGGGAAAGATGTTGCAGATTTAAGTTGTAAAGGCAGATGGTTGTAAAGTTTTTTTGCGAAATATAATATAGATTTCTTTACTAACTCAGTGCATGGGATCGGTAAATAAATATCAAAGATTGAATTTCTGGTGGAGTAAAGATGATTGCGCCTTGCTGGAAAAGCATGAAGGTGTTTACGAATTAAACAAACCGTTTCTAGAATATATAATGATGGAAGTGTTAAAATTCCGTGATTCCTGAAGTAACTTCTGCAATGTGTAGATCTTCTGAGGCCAAACAAATATCTTATTGCTCTTTTTTGCAATCTAAAAATGACATCAAATTGAGCAGCTGTACTAGAACCCCAAAAAGGAAGACCATATCGTAGATGAGACTCGAATAATGAAAAATATGTTATTTTAGAAGATGCTAAATTGAGTTCCCTTGAGACAGATCTTATTGCAAAGCAAGCTGAGGCGAGTTTCTTACTTAACGAATCGATATGAAGGGACCATTTGAGGTTGCTGTCTAAAAAAATACCAAGAAATTTTACAGAATCAACGGTACTGATCTGACTGTTATTAAGAGGCAAAGGTTGAAGAGCTCCTTTATAGGATAATGCTACTGTTTTATCTACATTAAAAGAGAGTAAATTAGAGTCAGACCAGGTCTTTATCGTCAGTAGATCCGAAGTTATAGTTTCATGAAGAGATGCTATAGTTGAGTTGCTCCAAGTGATACTGGTATCATCAGCAAAAAGAAAAATTTTCCCATCGATTTTTAAATTAGTGATGTCATTTATAAAGATAAGGAACAGAAGAGCACCCAATACTGAACCTTGCGGTACTCCACATACAATGATTTTGAGACTAGAGTCAGTATCATTTGCTCTAACTAGTTGTTTCCTATTATTCAAGTAGGATTGGAACCAATTCAAAGAAATACCTCTAATTCCATAGAAATTTAGTTTTTTAATCAAGATGTCGTGATTTACACAATCAAAAGCTTTGGCATAGTCACAGAAAACATTGGCAGTATAAAAATTATTGTTTAGTGCTTGATAAACCTCATGTAGTACAGAAAACATGGCATCAGTGGTACATTTATTAGTTAAAAAGCCGAATTGATTTTGAGATAAAATGTTATTATCAACGATAAAAGACATAAGTCGAGTTTTAATGAGTCTCTCAATAATTTTGGAGAGTACCGGTAGTAAGGCAATAGGTCTATAGTTGCAGGCATTAGATTTTTCGCCACCCTTATGAAGAGGAATAATAATGGCTGTCTTTAGGCACTCTGGAAATTGACCTTTTTCGAAGGAATCATTAATTAGTGAGACGAGGATTTCCAACACATTTTCTGTGAGATTAGAGAAAATTTTTATAGATAGTCCATCAGTACTACAGGATGATTTGCTTTTGATATTATTGATTGTTTGGGTCAGTTCAGAGTTATCGACTGGTTTTAAAAAGAATGAATTCGAGACCTTTCTTGAATTAGGGAGATAGGAAATGGGATCTTTTTGCGGCAAAATAGTTGATGTTATATTTTTACTGACATTAACGAAGTAATCGTTTAGACTCTCAGGATTTGGAAGGGAAAATGATTGAGCTGTGTGAGTTTTATTTCGAAGATCGTTTATTATAGACCAGGTTTCTTTTGCAACACTTTTAGAGCTTCCCAGACGATTTTGATAATAGGCTTTTTTAGCTGATTTGACAAGTTTTAGATATGTTGTCCTGTACTTCGTGATATATTCAGTGACAGAAACATTGGTAGTAAATTTCTTGATGTATAGAAGTGAACGCATATTCTTGGCTGATATGCGGATACCTTTCGTAACCCAAGGTTTTCGATGTTTTGGCTTAATAGGAATTAAAGGAAAAGCTTTATTGAAGATGCGGATAAGCTTATCTAGAAAAACACTGAAATTATAGTCCATAGAAGGAAACTGCCACTCAGAAGTTAAGCATAAATTTTGGAATTTACGAAAATTCTGGGCGGAAAAAATCCTACATAAACATCTGGGTTCTGAGGAGGGTTTGCTGAAGATGTTAAACTTCGTATACACTGCTTCATGATCAGATAGTCCCGCATTAATAACTGTAGAGCAGACATCAAGGGGTGAGAAATCTGAGACATTATAATCGATTATGGTAGATGTAGTTTTTGTAATCCTTGTAGGATAATTAACGTGCATTGAGAGACCATACGATTCAAATATGTTGACCAGGGATACTTGGGTAGCACAAGCAGCAGCATAATTAATGTTAAAGTCACCGCATAGAATTTTTTTGATTTTATGAGGCAGGTCATCTAACAAATTTAGCAGTTGCATCATTCCAGTCTCGTATATATGGTTATAAATGTTTGTTAATTGTGAGACATTATCGTCATCCAGAAGTTTGAGCCAGTCTGATGGTATTTGATCAGGGCCTGGAGATTTCCCATTTTTGCTCTGTTTGATGGCTTTCTCTACTTCCGCTTTTAAAATACTAGGACCAGTATTCGTATACTTTGTGGTGTTAAATGGTGGCCTCGTATCCAGGAAGAGCTCTTTTATATAGTTAGTCCATTCTTCCTTTTTTTCATCCAAGTCGAGAATTATGTTACCTTTGGAGTTTCTCATAAAGTGAGGAGTTCTTTTTCTCTGAGTGTAGTAATTTCTTTAAGCTTTTTATGTATATTAAACTCGTCATGTTTTCTTTGTAGTTCTTCCATTTCACGACATCTTTGTTCCATCCAGTCCTCTTTTGCTCGCTTAACCTCGTATCTTATTTGTCGATATATCTCTCTATACCGAATCTCGTCTTTGTTTTTCCAATTTCTTCTTTGTTGAATAAGGTCTAGTATTTTATCGGTCATCCAATCCTTTTTCTTTATTGGGTCTTTTTCTGGTTTCAAAACTTCGTTTGCTATGGTGACCATGGCAGAATTCATAATATCTAGATTTTGACCGATATTTTCTTGTTCAGATCTTTCTAACTGTTTTTTAACCCTTAACTTGGCGCGCCTATAACCGCTGTAAGAAAAATGTTTTTGCTTACTGGATGTCATTTTTAGAGGGTTCCATTATCAGAGTCAATTGCAGTTTTTTTTCTATTTTAAATTTTTTGACATTTTATTGACATTGTATCCCATAAGATACACTACTAGGCGTACCGTACATTACAATGTACCTCGCAAGACACATTGCCAGGAACACTATAAAACAAGTACTGATGCCCAATAGATACATTGCCAGGTTATTAAAAAAATACCTCCGTATCTAGAAAGATACATTGCCAAGATGTATATTTGTAGTTTGGACCAATATATTAAATATTATTGGGTCATTGAATTAAAGCAAAATTATCAAAATTCCACAAAATATAATGAAAATAATAAACAAATCTACAATAAATTATTCCGCTAAAAGTCTTTAGAATTTTCAAGACTTTTAGCGAAACATTTGTAGATTTGTTTAATGTTGTCATTTTATTTTGTGGAGTTTTGTGTTACTTCAATTATGAATAGATGGCTTTTTGTGTAGGGATTTCAACCATACACATAGTATTGTATCAATTAATATATAATCATGTACATTTATAAATTATAAATAAACTACAATGGTGATCAAACACTTATTTTTAAAACTTAAATTCAAAACTTCAAATAAAACTTGGAACACTCAAAAAATAAAAGTAGAAAGTAATTATAAGTATAAAATATTACAAAATTTAGATATTATGAAAATCATAAAAACAATTACGGGATTCCGTCAAACATAATCTCGCCCTACATTTTGTACAACTCATTGCTGTTTGTCCTTTGCAACAGTTTCGGCATCGTCCTTTGGTTGTAAAAGTTGGAAAGTGTCCGAAAAGATCTTTTCTGACATCTTCTCCAGGTATATTCTACGAATATATGACGTGACTACGAATCTTCTTTTTCGGTGTCATCGATAATGTCATCACGGCCAGATGGATGACGTCACTAGTCTTATGCCAAAAAATCGTAATTTAAAAATAAAAATCGATCTGTTTCGGGAATTTCTATGTTTATTTAGATAATATCTAATGAATTTATGCGTTACTTTATAGACGCACTATATATACCTAATATGTAAAAAATAGAATTCGATAATATGAAAATATACTGTAACATTTTTTTATACTAATACTTTCAAGAAATATTGGCGGGATATACATATGATTCATACATACAAGCTGGGACATACATACAAGCTTTTGGAGTAGATAAGAACATACGATCAATCATTACAAACATAATATACCAAATGTTTTTATCACTTTTCTGTTAATTCTCTAATGGGCAAAGTAGCTAATAAGAAACAGTTAGTATTTGTCCGTATACCGGGTGATGTATTCAAAAAGATACTCATTCAATTTTCATCAGTACCTGCCAATGTATATTCAAGGATACTATCTAAAGTGCCGCTAACCTGGCAATGTATTTTCAGAGATACTACTTTTCAAAGTGATCCTATCTGTTTGTTTATAAACAAATCCTGAAAATTATTTTATACGATTGTTTCTTGCAGGCCTAATTATCTAGAATTATAGTTTACCAATTCATATAATAACTTAAAACATTTAAAAAATGAATTTACTTTCGGAATGACACAAACTAACACCTTTTTTGGAAGCCATTTTTAGCACGCTTGCATAAAACGCTCTCTCATTGGTGGAAATCTCTGTGTATGACATTCAAATTAATTTATTGGTTAGGCGAATACTTTATGGAGAGGGTACGTTTAAAATCTCGCGGCAACTTTACGTATATATAGAGAAATTAATTATAATAAACAACGTATCCTGGAGTACACACCACCAAGTTAAGGGTTAATCTCACGATTTATCTGATTTCCGAACTCATCTGCTATTACGGCATTTCTTAGGAGTCGAGTATTAGGTTTCTTCTGCGTTGTGAGGGCTTTTATTCTTTTTAGTTTTAGTTTGAATCCAGCAAAGAGCAGATTATGGTTAGTTGCTGCGTCTGCACTTGGGTATGTTTTTGCAGATGTAATACTGTTTCTAAACCTTCTATTAATGATAATGTAGTCAATTTGATTTCTGACTATCTTTCCCTCTTGATCAGCTGGAGATTTCCAGGTATATAGTCGTCTTTTAGGTTGCTGAAACAAAGTATTTCTCTTCTTGGCTCTGCATACACCCCTAGAAAAGAAGTAACAGTCTACTGTCTTTGAAGGGTATGAAATATTCGGGTTAATGCAACACACAGTGATTTGTACGCCAGTTTCTCTGAAGACTACTTCAAGCACGCTTCTCATAATCTTCCAATCCAGATTTTCTACTGCATGGCCTATTTTGGGTAAAGCCAAATTCTTGATGTCATAATTACACACGATTTTCTTCAAATTAGTTACAGCACTCCATATGTTCTCGTAGCTTGGCGTGTCCGTATAAGACTTTCTGGTCACCATATACAGCAAAGATCGAGGACCATCTTCCAATCGCAGTACTCTTCCGATTGTAGGCTGCTGATTTCTTAACTCGTCCAGGCGGCCGAACTTTCTATTGAATACGGACGAGACTCCTTTAGTCATCTCGAGGTCTTGGGCAACACAGTGGGCTAGAGAGACGTTTTCTGGAACACTAAACAGATCTTGCTGAACTTCTGTGGTTACGCCAAATCTAGCATTCTTTCTCTCTGCGTAATTTGACATAAATTCCTTAAAACTTGGCTGTGGTGCATCTTTTATCTCCTGTTGGAGGACTCGGGCTTTTTTTGTTTCATTTGAGCCGGCATATGGTGCAAGACGATTTATGTGAATCACTTTTGGTTTACCGTTTGGTAATTTATTAATTCTGTATATTACGTCATTTATTTTCTTCTTTACTTCATATGGACCTTCCCATTGTCTTTGCACTTTAGGACACAAACCTCGACGACGTTGTGGATTATAAAGCCAGACAATATTACCTACTTCGAAGCTTTCATCCTTGCATCGAGAATCATATTGGTCTTTCATTCTGTCATTGGCTATCTCAATATGTTATCGGGCAAGTTCATGAATGTTGTTTATTCGTAACTTCAGGCGATCGACGTATTCTTCGCCTGCAACATGTTCATCGGAAGGTCTGCAGCCAAACTCTAGGTCGCAGGGCAAACGAACTTCACGACCCAACCTCAGGCAGGTTGGTATCTGACCTGTAGTTTCATTTACGGCCGAGCGGTGCGCCATCAGGAATAAATGAATGTGTTGGTCCCAATCTCGCTGATGTTCAGATAAAACTTTGGACAAGTGTTTATCCATCGTTCGGTTCATCCTCTCGACCATCCCATCTGAGTGAGGATGCAGGGGTGTTGTTCTGGTCTTATTGACACCAATCAATTTACAATCGTTTTGGAAAAGAGCTGACTCAAAATTTCGCCCTTGGTCGGAGTGGATCTCTAAGGGAACACCAAATCGGCTCAAGAACTCTTTAACAAGTACCTCTGCAACGGTAGCAGCTTCTTGATTCGGTAATGCATAGGCCTCGGTCCATTTCGTAAAATAATCCATGGCTACCAGGATGTACTTATTTCCAGCATGCATTACCGGATGCACACAGTTCACATTTCCGGCACCATCTTCTTACATCATCTTTACAGTTCACCCAATAGAACCGTTCTCGAACCTTTTGCAGAGTCTTCGTAATACCAAAGTGTCCACCCGATATACCGTCATATAACTGACGCAATACTTCTGAAACTTTACTTTTAAGTACAATCAACGGCAGCTTAGATTTTGTACCATCATCGTTCTCAAATATTCTGTAAAGAAGTTCATCTTTTAGTACCATGCAATTCCATTGGCTCCAGTAGGCCTTGACTTCTGGACTACATGCACTAATGTTCTGCCAACTAGGTCTCTCACCTCGACGCATCCAATCCAATACTCTCTTTATACATGGATCATCTTCTTGGGCGTCTTGTAACTGTTGGATCTGCCATTGCTTATTAACGATGGTGGTTCGTCTCACAGGGCAAAGCTGCTCCTCTACTTTAAGCCGGTGGCTACAAATTTCACCGCATGGCCGTATCGAGGAAGCATCTGTATTTGAACCAAATCTTTCAGCCCTCTTCACGCGTCTCTGCGGCATCGTGTTACGAATCTCCCTCCGTACCATTTCCACTAAACGTTCATCTTTTCTCTTATCGCCTTTTTCCACGGTTATTACTCGATTGTTTCTTGAAGCTTGGCTAGCTGCTTCGTGTTCCAAGGCAATCGCAAGTGCTTCATCTAGAACTTTCGGTCTTGCTAGTCGTAAAGCTTTCTGTAGTTCACTATTTTTCAGCCCATTCACGAAGATATCTAACACAATTTCTTCTTAAACGCTGTCTGGCACCTCTGGATAAGCCAACCGCACTACACGAGCCACATCTGCTTCAAATTCTTTCAGATTCTCACTTGCCCTTTGACTTCTACTTCGCAGTAGTGCTTTGTATACTTGTTGTAGATGGGCATCTCCATAGCGCTTTTCTAGACGAGTGAACAAGGTCTGGTAACATTTTTTTTGACCCTTAGGAATTGATCTTAATATATCTGCAGCATCACCTCGTAAAGCAGCAGTCAAGGAAACTGCCTTTTCTTGTTCGGTCCAATGATTGGCGGTCGCAATAGCTTCGAATTGTCTAAGGTATATGGACCAAGAGAACTTTCCATCAAATGGTGGTAATTTGAATCTCATATTATGCGACATTTCGTCTGTCGGTAGTTATCTTTCACTACAGGATCTAAAGCTACTGCATGAACTGACGGCTGCACTTTTGTATCGGTTTTCATGCTAATTCTTTGATCTCTTCTACGGCCAAAACTACTGCATTAACTGAAGGTAGAATTTTCGTATTGGTTACCATAGTCTTTAGTTGTTTGATCTTCTCTTCTAACATTTCTTTATTGTCATCTACACTTTTCTGTATCTTATCGAATGTTCTAGAAACTTTTTCAAATTTCTCGGTGTTCTGTCTACAAACGTCTTTTATTACTTGAGAAACACTTTCAAATTTCTCGTTGCTCTGTCTACAAACTTCTTCAAGTTTCTCTTTGTCCTTTCGAGAAGTTTCATCGATCTTTTGAGAAATGGTTTCGAATTTCTCATTGTTTTGACTACATACGTCTTTAATTATTTGAGAAGTCTCGTCAAATTTCTCAATATTCTTTTTAGAAGTTTCATCAATCGTTTGAGAAACAGTTTTTAATTTCGTTAAGATTGCTTGTTCTGCTGACTGGAAGTGGGACGTCTCTGGATCATCTCCGTTCTTCGTGAGGACTTCCTCGAGTCGTGTTTGTAGGACTTTCTTGGTCCCACTGCTATCTTCATCGCGTTCCTCTAGCTGTTTACGGAGCTGTTTTACGGAAAGTTCTTGTAGCAACATATTTGGTCGGCACACACGTACTATTCAAAATGTCTTTTAAAAGTCTTTCCAAATACCGAACAATCAACGCAATTTAATTATTCCCGACGAATAAAGTTCAAAAGTCTTTTTTTTTCACTTCTTATTTATTTACACTTCACACCGTTAACACCACTGTGGCGTGATTACTGTTAAAATAATACTTTCGGTTCGTTTATGCGAATTTATTTATACAAGTTACAGACAAATTTATATTATACACTTTATTATTTATTTACACAAATTTTCTTTACAAATATCTAGCTTCAACTAACTCAAATAAAAGCGCGCTCCGCCTTAAATAGCAAATAGGTCCTGTTCTGGAAATGTCTACACATCTCTAGGCCTAATAAACATTCTGGAGATCATCACTCACAGCGCCGCCGCTTCTGTGACGTCACGTCTACTGTTATTCAGACGGTTGGAATTCGTTAATCGTGGGGACTGTGTATTGCGCCGATTCGAAACCCTTTCGTTAAAATAGTATACCTATACTAAATTTAAATTCTAGATGCAGTAGACATAAACAAACCAAGACACGTTAAACGCTACTGGGAGCACTTCCTAATCATAATTTACAATGCATATACATTGTAAATCCCAAATCATTATTTCCAAAGTTTATACATTGTAAATTATGATTCGGGAGTGCTCCTAGTAGCATTTAATTTGTCTTGTTTTATTTATTTCTACTGCATCTTGAATTTAAATTTAGTTTACATGATTATACATTGTAATGCAGATTATTATTATCAAAATGCTCACGCGTCTGTCTCAAGTAGTGGCACGTGTTTTTTAATTGACCATTAGCTCGAATGATGACATTTTTGTCGAAAGCGCTCAGTTAAAGAAATAAGTTATTTCTTACACACTTTGATATACTATTTTTTCACTTCCTTTATATTTTTATCCACTTTTGTGGGTATAAAGGAATTAACTCGCTAAAGATTATTATCACAGTGAATGACAGCTCGTGAATGGAATTATAGATACCATTGTCGAGTATTTCACAACCCCGTTTTGCTTAATTTTTTCATCTTAAAAAGCGCAGAGGATAAATAATCCGAATTTAATTTCTGCCTCAGTTTTATTTGCGATTATGTAGGTTTATTTAATTTTACTTAATTTTATTTTAATTTATTTAATTTTAATTCATTATATTGAATTTTATTTATGTTTAATTAATTTTATTTAATTTTATTTAACCCCTTAACGTGCACACTTGAGTTAACTCGAGCACGCTAAACTGTCCAAACCATGCACCCTCGAGTTAATTCGAGTGGCGTTGTATTTTATGTTTAACACTCGAATGAATTCGAGAATTGAACAATGCGAAAACAAAAAAAATATATATCCTTTTTCTACTTATCACTTACGACGGATCTCTTCCTTGTGTACAAAATGAAAAGATTCTGAAATCTTAACTCGCTCCTCTCCATGTAAAGTGAAAGAAATAAACAGAAATTGAAAAAACTAAAAAAGAAAACAGGGAAAACATAGGATTCACATTATATTTGACGAAATTATATCTGCGAAACAAAATAAAAATGATGTGAAGAACATGTTTACCGAAAGATCTTTACTGGCATAGTATGAATTGGCAAGAAGACTGTTCGGCCATGCCTTTTACAAACTCAGTACAAGTTAGGTAAATGAAGAACGTTAAACTCACGATTCATAACAAAGAACAAACATCGTTGAGAATGTAGAGAAATTTCTGAAGTGACAGCCTAAAATAGAAAGTCAATATTATCGAGCATCTTCCACTAAACTATAGGTTTTTATGTTGAGCCCTTATGTTCTCTATAATTTATAAAAAAAAAACAAAACTGAATCATCCTGGAAAACCTTTTATACGATATTTAAAATCGTGAAGACCTTTATATTCCAAAAAAGATAATGTAAGAAGAAAATATTAATCAAACAAGTGGAAGCATGAAGTCAAGAACGAACTATAAACTGCACCCGTACTAAATACCTTTGGATATTTAATAACTTGCCATTTTATATATTTCAAAGAACTCTTAAAAGCTCAGGATGCGGTAGCCCAAATTAAATTACCGAATTTATTATAAAAAATGTTGTAATAAATTCAATAATGTAATTAGAACTCCATAAATTCCTCAGAGCACAAAACTTATGTTATTCCTCAAAAACTTATAGAGAAGTTTAATGAAATTTAATTTCTGCTTGTCCTTGACATATTTTCCACTTCATTTTAATAAAAGTATATTAAATTGTAAACCGAGTCTAAAATCTTGAACTGTTTACGTCTTCTTCGGCTTTCTTTCAAACTATTTTTTGTCGAACTATTCTTTAGAAACCCCGAGTATATTGTGGATATGTACAAAGTAAAATTAAACTGCTGAGATGAGTCAGAAACTGGTTTAATACTAAGCTCCAGAGTATTCAAACTACAGCTTTTCTTGCAGCTTCTTATCGTTGAGTTGGTAGTAAACGTAATAACATAGGAATTAATGTTAGCATGCACATGGATTTCATGCGTTCTCTCTTTATTAAATTTTTTTGTTTAGTATAATATGTACAATTAAATGAAAGAAACATTTATAGTTTTCGTTTAATAAATAAATGAGAAAAGAAGATTATGAATAAAATACAAATATAATTTATGTATGCGACCGTTACCGGATGAAAATTCATTTTATCTCACAACAAATCATTGAAAATTATTGTTTTCAATGCTTCCACAAAATTTATTACAATTTAATGTCACTGCAGCTGTTTCGGCAGAGTGCCCTTCTCAAGTGATTTAGTTTACTATGAGTTTGCACTTTAAAGTCTTTAAATGAAGACGTTAAGGAGTGGGGAACTATTTGTCTCAAGTTGGTTATTCAGAATTATTATATTTATATTTTTTAATTTATTGATTTCCCTAGATTCTAAAAAAAGATAGTTTAAGGACTTTATTTTTAATATAAAGAATTTGAAAGTGTTCATTGAAAACATGATTATGATTTAGAAGGTAAAGTGGGTACGTAGAATCTGTCTTTTTTATTACTAAAAGCCCTTTTGCGTTCTGCTGTACGTGTGTCAAAAGTTTTACCAGTTTGACCAATGTAAGTTTTTGGACAGTCACCTTAATATGTCAGTTTGTATAACACCACTCTGTAAGTACCTAATTGCTTTTCTTTTGGCTCTTATTGTTCTTAATGTATTTGGCTAAGCTGTTATTTGTTCTGCAAGCTAGGGTTATTCTTTTCTCTTTAATCAGTTTGGCTATTTTTGTTGATATCCTGCCTATATACGTGATATATTAGTAAGTACTGGGTTTTTACTGTGGTGGTGGGAAGACTAATTTCAGAGATTTCTTATTAGACCAGGGCGCATCTGTAAAAATATTAGTACATTTGGACGTTGAGAGATGACTCAAATTTTTTTGCAGAAATTGCTTGGAAATTAATCAAATAATAATATTTGAGTTATCCTCCCTCTCAAAAAGGTCCGTAACATTGTTTAAATAATCAAAATATCAAAAAATTAAGAAAAAATTCGATTTTTTTCTTCGTTTTTTGATTATAACTTTAAAAGTATTCATTTTCAAGAAAAGTTGTATGGATATAAAAGTTGCGTAATTAAATTTCCTATAATATCGAATTGGTTAAAAATTCAAAAAATAGTCACCCTTGTTGCAAAATAGCAATAATTGCGAAAAAACCATACAAAAACAAGTATTCGCATTTTACGTTTTTCAACCATTTATGCTACACTTAGGACCTTCATGTTTCACCCAGAAAAACTTTATGATACAGTCAAACAATACTATAAATTCCATTAAGATCGGTTCAACAGATTTTGCAAAATAAATTTTGCAATCCAGCTTTCGCAAAAAAAATTAATTTTTTCAAAACGTTACAGGACTGAAAATAAAGCAGATAGCAAGTTGAAATTTTTTTTGCGTATAGAAGTGTACTGTACCTTTCATTTGAAATTTTGCAAAATTAAAATTAATTAACACCACGGCGTCAGGAATTTTTTTAAATAAACATTAATTATTGGTGCTACGCGCAGGACAGCGGATAGTTTGCTCTGATTGGGCATTCCAATGACCTTTGATAATGATTGATACATTTTATTTTTTATTACATTTCGATATAAATAAATAAATTTGTTTATTGCAAAATAAAAACACATACTTTGTCATTTGAAACACCACTTTTATTAGCAAAAACTTTCTTTGTTCATATATTTTAACTTAGAGAATAAAAGTTTATTATTTTTAAACATATGCAATTGTTTAAACAATATTTCACAAACAATAATAAAATTAGTTTGATTTTTGTGGAATTAAAATATTAAAATACAACAAAATATAGAGTAAGAAAATAATATATTAGATAAAGATTGGAAGAAATTTTGGTGGAAATCAACTTGTGTGAATCGAACACCGCTGTCCTGCGCGTAGCACCAAAAATTAATGTTTATTTAAAAAATTTCCTGACGGCGTGGTAATTAATCGATTTTAATTTTGCAAAATTGCAAATTAAAGGTACAGTGCACTTCTATATGCATAAAAAATTTCAACTTGCTATCTGCTTTATTTTCAGTCCTGTAACATTTTGAAAAAATGAATTTTTTTTGCGAAAGCTGGATTGCAAAATTTATTTTGCAAAATTTAATAAACCGATCTTAATAAAATTTAAAGTATTGTTGGACTGTATCGCATAGTTTTTCTGGGTGAAATATGAAGGTCGTAAGTGTAGCATAAATGTGTGAAAAACGTAAAATGCGAATACTTGTTTTTGTATGGATTTTTCGCAATTATTGCTATTTTGCAACTAGGATGACTATTTTTTAAAGTTTTGACCAATTCTATATTGTAGGAAATTTAATTACGAAACTTTCATGTCAGTATAACTTTTCTCGGAAATGAATACTTTTAAAGTTATAATCAAAAAACCAAGAAAAACATCGAATTTTTCCTTAATTTTTTTACATTTTGATTATTTAAACAATGTTCCGGACCTTTTTGAGAGGGAGGATAACCCAAATATTATTATTTGATTTATTTTCAAGCAATTTCTGCAAAAAAATTTGAGTCACCTCCCAACGTTCAGCTCAAAACAGATGCGCCCTGGACTATATGCAGTTTTGCTTTAAAATTTTATTAATTACTTGTTCGTTGTTTACCCGTTGTATACCCATTGTTTTCGCTGTAAACCCATGGTTAACTGTTATTTGCAATGGGTACAACGAACAAACACAAAATAAAATTTTAAACCAAAAACTACCCAATAAAGCCTTGAAATTATTTTTCCACCACAACAGAAAATACACTGTACCTTGTGGTCTACCACATATACAGGCAATATGTAAAAACAATAGCCAAATATGTAAAAAAGAAGAAATAACAAGATCTTTCAGAACAAACAACAACTTAGGCAAATACATTAATAACAACATAGACGAACCAACGAAGCACTAAAAAGCCCAAAACCTAGGAATTTTGTGAAGTAAGATGGTCCGTCATGCAACTTTTTGCATTCGATTCGAGAGAGTGTCAGGCAATTTTGTGAACTGAATTGATCTCCGGCAAAAAATTTCGTGCATGAGAATTTTCAAAGTGCACCTCGAACAGATGGAAAATGAAAAATTTAGAACTCAGGAAATATTAACGGAAATAGGTTAAATTTTTATATTCTGGGGTTTTGGAGGTCACTGAACACAAATTTTAGGACGGCAATGGTATCAAAGGTACCTGGTGCCCAGGGTGGAGCTCGTCGCCTGGGACGATCGAAAAATTCGGGGGACGATCGAATAATTCGCGAAATGAAGATTGGATTGAAAAACTGAAAAACACTTGTTCAATATTTTTCAGAAATCTATCGAATGACGCTAAAGAAGACCCCCCACTCTACTCCTGGAGTTGGGGTGGAGGTAACTTAAAAATCTTAAATGGAAACCCCCACCTGTTATTACATATTTGAATTGCTTGCGTAAAAATGAGCAACTTTTATTTGAGACATTTTTTCGAATTATGGATAGATGTCGCTATAATCGGAGAAAACTATTTATCGTGATATTATAAGTAAATTATAGAAACGGTCTAATATCTCGAGGAATACACTTCCAAATGAAAGAGAAAAAAATATGTGTTTAATATTTTTCAAGAACCTATCGAACAACATCAAACACGGCCCTCCACCCCACCCCCTGGCGGTGGGGTGGGGGGTAACTTTAAAATATTAAATTGGAATCATCATGTTTTGTTGAAGATTTGGATTACTCATGAAAAATAGGTAACATTTATTCGAAACATTTTTTAGAATTGTTGATGGCGCTAATAAATTTTGTTTTTCCGATTATATCTATTTATCTATCTATTTATAATTCGAAAAAATGTCTCGAATAAAACTTGCTTACTTTTACGTAAGGAATCCAAATCTGCAATAACAAGGGGGCTCCTTTTTAGGATTCTAAAGTTACCTCCCACCCCACCTTCAGAAGGTTGAGTGGTGGGTCTTGTTTTATGTTACTCGATAGGTTCTTGAAAAATATTAAAACTTTTTTTTGGTTTTTTACTTGAAAGTGCATTTTTCGAGATATTAGACCGTTTCTATAATTTACCTATGGTATCACAAAATTTTTTTTTTTTCGATTATAGCGCCATCTATCCACAAGTCGAAAAAATGTCTCGAATAAAATTTGCTTACTTTTAAGTAAGCAATTCAAATCTGCAATAACAAATGGGGTTTCTGTTTAAGATTTGAAAGTTAACCCCGCCCCACCTTAAGGGGTAGAGTGGGGATCTTTATTAGTGTTATTCGATAGATTTTTGAAAAATATTGAACACGTGTTTTTCAGTTTTTCGATCCAATCTTTATTTCGCGAATTATTCGATAGTCCAGCGAATTATTCGATCGTTCCAGGCGACGAGTTTCACCCTTTGCACCAGGTACATCAGAGACCATCGCCATCATGAAATTCGTGTTTAGTGACGTCCAAAACCCACAAATATAAAAATTTAACCTATTTCCGACAATATTTCCTAAGTTCTAAAATTTTGATTGTCCATCTCTTCGAGATGCATTTAAAGATGCATTTTCTCATGCACAAAATTTTTTGCCGGAGATCAATTTAGTTCACAAAATTGCCTGACACTCTCACAAATCGAATGCAAAAAGTTGCATGACGATTCATCTTACTGCACAAAATTCCTTGGTTTAAGGCTTCGTTGCCTCGTCTAATACGAGAGAAATGAAAAAGCAATTGCAGAGTGGTGTATACACACTGACGTGTAGTGACTGTCCAAACGCTTACATCGGTCAGACTGGCAGAACGTTTGACAAACGTATGGTAGATCATAAAAAGGACTTTGAGTTATACCAAAACAGATTCTACGTACGCACTTCACCTTCTAAAGCAAAATCATTCTTTTAATAAACAGTTTCAAATTATTTGTATTCGAAATAAGGGCCTTAAACTATCTTTATTAGAATTTATGGAAACCACTGAATTAAAAATACAGATTTAATTATGAATGACAGGCCAAAATCCCGACAGCCACAATCCCGACGGCCAAAATGCCGACACGCCAGGATCCCGACAGGCCAAAATCCCGACAGGCCAGAATTCCGACAGGTTTGATAAGTTTGTTTTTAACATATAATTCCATTTATTTCTTGTTTTTTGTTTATGGCCATCTGTTTTTTATTTTTTGTTACTAAACCAAAGTATTTACCATTTAATATGAACTAATTTTCTAAATAAAATTTCTAACATGGGTATATGAATTAAATTATTGTTTTTGCCAATAATAGTCCAATTATATAATCAAATCCTGAATTCAAGTTTACTTTCATATAATAGATATTATCGTGTCACTTACAACCTTACATTTCTATTCAGTAAGTATAGCTTTTATATTATAAAATGAAGTGTTTAAATAATTTTTTCTTTTAAAATACATAATAATTTGGATTGTTCCATGTCGGGATTTTGGCCTGTCGGGATTCTGGCGTGTCGGTATTCTGGCGTGTCGAAGTTTTGGCCGTCGGGATTTTGGCTGTCGGGATTTTGGCTGTCGGGATTTTGGGCGGCAACGATGAATGACCAACTTCAGACAAAAAGCTCCCAACTCCTCAACCTAGTTAGAGATTTTAAAGTGCAGACACATAGTAAATACATGATTTGAGAAAGGCACTCTGCCGAAAGAGATGTAGTGACATTAAACGTATGTAATAATTTTTGTGAAAATATTACGCCAGGGAAATTAGGCAAACATATACCATGTTCGGGATACTTGACCAGTCAGGTTGCAAATGGGTTTTTTGGGTACTATATACAGTCGGAAAAATCAAAGAATACCCATCAACGATCACATCAATCACTTATTTTGTATTTGCTCTCTTTTTCTATAACAAACGTTTGTTATTTATAGAAAATGACAGCAAATAAAAAATAAGTGATTGATGTGATCGTTCATGGGTATTCTTTCATTTTTCCGACTGTACCTAATACATTATAAATACAAAAATGCCCGTCACCGTTCGGACGAGAATTTTAGGTATTAACAAATAAGGGTCAAAAATGGGAGTATTTTCGTTTAAATCGCTACGGGCAAAAATAGTGTAATTAAATATCTTATTTTATAGTATTCTTCTTTAAGTAGATGAGCCAAGGTTTAGGCAGTTTTTGAATTCCAGTCCGATCATTTGTTGCTTCGAAAATTGCAAAACAAAAATAAAATTTCGAAAATAAAACATTTGCTATAACTTTTACGAAAATGACCTTAAGACTTTCATATTGCACAAAAAATTTAGTCAAACAGTCCGTTTAATGCACTAAAAATTTGAAGACCACTGGTCAATTAGTTTAAATTTTATTCAATTTGTTTATCCCAATGAGCTTTTTTTCGCAATGTTATTGTTCAGAAAATAATAATGACATAGCTATTATTTGAAAACCATATGAAAAAAGAATAGTGGTGTTTTCAAAGTATTTAATAAAATTATTAGAAAGTCATTTTTATCACTCCGAAAACATTTTACTAAAGTAGAGTCATTTTTGGCTTATAAACAATTTGAATAACTTTGTTAATATTAACTTTAGACTAAAACTACAATGGGATTTGAAAACCCGCTATTTCTACACGAATTTTCAAAAAAAAACTTTTTGCCTAGGTTAATTGTGGTCAAAGTTTGCCACTTTTTTTTATTTAATTGACAGCTACTTTGTTTATAACAATTAGGCAACCCAACTAGCGCCATTTATAAGCTTAAGGTATATAGTTTTATGTGTAAACGTTTGAGTAAACTTTAAACTTCAAAAGAGTGGTTAATAAAGCTTTAAAATAACGTCCTAACGAAATCGATTCGTGGTCGGTGGAGGGGAAATATTATAATCCGTGCACTCAAAAAATGAAACTGATTCTTCAAACATATGCTGCGATTAATATCTCCAGAGCTTGTTGATGGATTTTGATCATAATTTTTTTAAATTGTATGTACTCGTAGTCTTGTAGAGTAGGTACGTTATGTACGTACATCCCCACCTAACATTACAAAATGTTAGGGGGAGTCCCCTTATCACTCAGGGATATGAAAAATAGATTACGACCGATTGTAAGACCTACCGAATATACATATATAATTTCATAAAAATGGGTCAAGCAGTCTCTGAGGAGTATGACAACTAACACTGTGACAGGAGAATTTTATAGATGTAAATAATATAGATGGGTATTAAAAATAGGGGTTGGTGATTGAAAAGTAAAAATTAAGGGTTGTGTGTATTTTTTAATACTACATTACATAAAATTAAGATTTTGTCCAAAAAAATTAAAAAAAAATGGCAACCCCCCTTATATCTTATGGGTATGAAAAATAGATTAAAACCTATTCTCAGTACTATAGGATATTCGTGTAAAATTTCATAAAAATCGGCCAAGCCGTTTTGGAGTAGTAGTAAATAATAGAAGTGGCCAACTTCGACCGTAACTAACCTAGGCGAAAAGTTTTTTTGTGAAAATTCGTGTAAAAATACCAGCTTGTGAACTTCCAAAGTAGATTTACTCTACAGTTAATACTAACAAAGCTATTCAAATTGTTTACAAGCCAAAAATGACTCTACTTTGTAAAATGTTTTCGGAGTGTTACAAATTACTTTCTAATGATTTGCTTCAATAATTTGAAAAAATAAATAATCTTCTTTCACGTGGTTTTCACATAATTGCTATATCGTTATTATTTTCTAAACAATAACATTACGAAAAAAAGCTCTTTGGGATAAACAAATTGAATAAAATTTAAACTAATTGACAAGTAGTCTTAAAATTTTTTGTGCATTATACGGACTATTTGACTCAACTTTTTGTGAAACATAAAAGTCTTAAGGTGGTTTTCGCGAAAGTTATAGCAAATTTTTTATTTTCAAAATTTTAGTCTTATTTTGCAATTTCCAAAGCAACAAATTAATGATCGGAGCAAAATTGAAAAATTGCCGTCTTAAACGTTTTCTCATCTACTAAAAGAGAAATACTATAAATAAGATGTCTAATTATCCTATTTTTACCTGTAGCGATTTAAACGAAAAAACTGCCATTTTTGACCCTTATTTGTTAATAACTAAAATTCTCGTCCGAGCTGTGACGGGCAGTTTTGTATGTATAATGTGTTGGGTACATAGTACCCAAAAAAACAATTTCCAACCTAGCTGCTCAAGTGTCCCGAAAAAACCTTATTTTTCTGGACTATATTGACAACAAAAGTTTTCAGTATTTTATTATTAGAAACAACTTTTTTTAACGGTTTATTCCAAAGTCTATCATCTCTTTTCAAAACATGTATTATACTTTATAATCTGTAATAGTTTTTATACCCTGTACTTCAGGTTAGTTATTTGTATTCTAGGAATATAAACTTTGTGTACATTTTTAAGTGTAAAGAAAATCTGAAAAAGCAGTAGGTACATAGAAACTAACTACAAAGGAAAAGCATGCGGTGCACGCCCTAAAGTCTGAAAGCAAAGCTTTTGAAAGACAGATGTACTTACTTCTATACCTTCCTGAAATGTTAGGCGAAGAAGACAGACAATAAAGCCGTGCAAGTTTGTTTTTATATTGATTTTATTAGATTTTTTGGACTACAGGACTGAACTGATATATAAAGCTATACTTTTTTGTAATCTATGTAAAAATACTAGGAAAGCCTTTCTAATCTAAATTTTATAATCATAACTTTCCGATTTTCTTCTATCATAGCAAATTTTTAAAATAAATATGTAAATTTTAACAAATCTTAAAACAACAAAATTAAACAACTAAAATTTAAAAAAAATCTTCCTTAGTCTCAGCATCCGTTATAGTATAGTATAGTTGATCCAAAAGATGGCATAACCCAGACATCCCAAGTGAAAGTTATTCTTCAACATCAAATTGTTCTATATGGTCCACACAATGTCCAGAAAAAGGTCACACCATTTTGAGCGTCGAGTTTGGGGACGAGAGGGGGGAGAAATCGTTAAATTCGTAGTTTTTTACGTTTTTCGTCAATATTTCTAAAACTATGCGGTTTAGCATGAACAACCATCTATACAAAACTGTTCTACATTAAATTTGAAATAAAAAAGGTCCTACGCATAATCTTTCTAAAATGCATGGTTCCAAACGGATGTAGTATTGTATAACTGGTCCAAAAAAGACCTAACCCAAACATCCACAGTAAAAGTTTTCCTCTAACACCAAATTGTTCTGTATGGCCAACATATTGTTCAGTAAAAAGTTACACCATTTTGAGCTTCCGGTTTGGGGGGCAGATGGGGGAGAAATCGGTAAATTAGTAGTTTTTTTACGTTTTTCGTCAATATTTCTAAAACTATGCTTTAGCGTAAACAATGTTATATACAAAAATGTTCTACATGAAATTTAAAACAAAAAATCTTGTATACATAATTGTTATAAAATCAACGGTTCCAGAGTTACGGAGGGTGAAAAGTCGAGGTTTTCGATACTTTTTATATTTTTTGGGCAATGTATGGTATAACTATACCAAAAACCCAGACATATAAAGTGAAAGTTATCCTCCAACACCAAATTGTTCTATATGATCCACATAATGTTCAGAAAAAAGTCACACCATTTGAGCGTCGGGTTTGGGAGGGAGAGGGGGGAGAAATTGGTAAATATAAAAACTATCGAAAACCTTCACTTTTCACCCTCCGTAACTCTGGAACCGTTGATTTTATAACAATTATGTATAGAACCATTTTTGTTTTGAATTTTATGCAGAAAATTTTTCTATAGAACATTCTTTACGCTAAAGCATAGTTTTAGAAATATTGAAGAAAAACCTAAAAACTACTAATTTACCCATTTCTCCCCCCATCTCTCCCCCCCCGCAAACCGGACGCTCAAAATGGTGTAACTTTTTACTAAACAATATGTGGACCATATAGAACAATTTGGTGTTGAAGAAAAACTTTTACTTTGGATGTCTGGATTAGGCCTTTTCTTGGACCAATAATACTATACTACCTCCGTAACTTTGGAACCGTTCATTTTAGAAGGGTTATGCATAGGGCCTCTTTTATTTCAAATTTAATGTATAACAATTTTGTTTAGAAGGTTGTTCATGCTAAACCGCATAGTTTTAGAAATTTTGGCGAAAAACCTAAAAAACTACGAATTTACAGATTTCTCCCCCTCTCCCCTCAAACCCGACACTCAAAATGGTGTGACTTTTTTCTCTGAACATTATATGGACTATATAGAGCAATTTGGTGTTAAAGGATAACTTTTACTTTGGATGTCTGGGTTTGGGTCTAACTATACCATACTATTATGGCTTGCAAATTGTAGAAGCCTCGTAGGTGTTACCAGAGAAGTTTCCCATTGTTTTCAGTCTGGTAGGATGTAGAATAACATTTTTGGATGTTGTTTTATGTGCTATTAGATTGAAAACTTAGTTTTTTTTGCTAGCAGTTGCCGCTAGGGCATCCCTGCCATTTCGTTCGTTGCAATCCGTGACTACACGCCGGGGTTTGTCCTAGTTGGGTCAGAGAGAGCAGCATATGTGCCTTCTGATGAGAGACTATAAAGTTTCGAAACCGATAGAGGTGCTTGCTGCACTCTCTGATTGAACTGGAATAATGATACTACTGTAGTTTCGTGTTGCAACGAAATTGAAAATGGTTATTCATTTTTGATTTACACGTTTACTCTGATTGGAGTACGAAGGGAACCATTCTCGTTGGAACTTTACCGCGATGGGACGTGAATTATAAATTGTAAAATTCCCTCATCTTCCTTAGGGTCGATTTCTCATACCTGCGGTAATCTATGGTTCAGTTGAACCGGGTTCACGGGTGATCTCCGGTTTTGTTTGGAATGCATTTCTCATTGCACGTTCATGTCAGTGCTCGTTTTACAGCTTTAGAGAAATGCCAATAGATGGCAAAAGATAAAAAATTGTCGCCATTTTGAACTACGTTTTTTATGCTGTTTTTGAATAAAGTTAAATTTAAGTATTTATAGTCAAATAGTCATTTTAATAATTATAAATAAATATTATAAAAACAAAAATAATGTTATCGTTTATCGTTAGGCTTAGTATAATAAAATAGGATATATTTATATTATGACAGCGTTTCGTGTTAATACAACGCATGCGTAGTCCATGAAATCGTCTGAACTCAGTTCTGAAATCTTTGAACGGCCGAATTCCACCGTTCAAGCATCGTTCAAGTTTAAACTGCCACCGGTTGAACGTGAATTGAGAAAGACGATTTTGACTTTAAACTGACGTTTACTAGAAGGTCAGATTAAACTGGAGTTGAACTCGATATGAGAAATTGGCCCTTAATCTCAGCACCCGTTATGGCCTACAAATTGTAGAAGCCTCGGAGGTGTTACCAGATAAAGTTCCCATTGTTTTCAGTCTGGTAGGATGTAGAATAACATTTTCGGATGTTGTTTTATATGCTATTAGATTGGAAACATGAAAAGTTATTTTTTTTGCTAGCAGTTGCCGCTAGAGACGAACATTTCGTTCCTTGCAATCCGTGACTGCACGCCGGGGTTTGTCCTAGTTGGGTCAGAGAGAGCAGCATATGTGCCTCCTGGTGAGAGACTAATATGTTTCGAAACCGGTAGAGGTGTTTGCTGCACTCTCTGATTGAAGTCGAATAATGATACGGATGTAGTTTCGTGTTGCAACGAAATTGAAAATGGTTATTCATTTTTGATTTACACGTTTACTCTGAATGGATTACGAAGGGAACCATTCTCGCGCTGAGCAGATGGGACGTGAATTATAAATTGTAAAATTTCCTCATCTTTCTTAGTCTCAGCATCCGTTATGGCTTACAAATTGCAGAAGCCTCGGAGTGTTACCAGAGAAGGTTTCCATTGTTTTCATTCTGGTGGGATGTAGAATAACATTTTTGGATGTTGTTTTATGTGCTATTAGATTGAAAACTTAGCTTTTTTGCTAGCAGTTGCCGCTAGAGACTGCACTCCGGGGTTTGTCCTAGTTGGGTCAGAGAGAGCAGCATATCGCACCCTCAGTGCTAGACTGCAGTAAGTCAAAATAAGTAAGTTTCGAAATAAAGACGATTTTGTTTATTGTCGTGCTAATATCGGTGAAATAAGACACAAGCTTTAAGAAAAATTAACATTTAATTATGATTTTGCATGCTTTTTAGCCTATATTACATTAACCAAAAATAGAAATTTAAATAAAATAATATTAATGCAAAAAAAATTAGGAATTTCAAAGTTACAACACTTTTGCACGGAAAAAATTGTTAATTGCACTACATGTTTAGTATTAGAATTTCAAAGTTACAACAGTTTTGCACGAAGAAACTTGTAAAGAGTGTAGACACATTTACTTTTACAGTAAAACCTGTGTTACCGGCCACCTGACAACATCGGCCACCTGTACTAACGGCCAGTTTAAAAATTCCCCAAACCAATTATGTATATCTAGACAACAAAAACTGGCAATACCGGCCACCTTTCTATATCGGCCAATAGTTCTTTCATTTTTAGTGGCCGTTGCTGACAGGTTTTACCGTAGATGTTGTCCTCTTCTCGTACATCATCTTGTGCCAAAATATTTTTATAAAAACTGTGGTGGGCTTCTGGTATCATACCCGAATGGCATAAGTATACCAAATTTTTCTTTTGGCCATTTTAATTTATGGCTGTTCTCTGGCAAGTTTTCTGAGAATAGACATTTTTGACCTCTCAGTATTGTCAATATACAAGTTTTAAGATAACTGTTTTTCCTTTCATGAGAAAAAATACTTTTTGGTCGTAAATAATTAGTCTTAATTTATGTGGTTTTAATCCAATCTAACAAATAAATGGTCAAATGAAATCGCACACATCTTATGGGAAATAAATATAATATCACACAAAGGAAATAAAATTTACATGAAAAGATTGGTCTCGAAAATCTTTGATTATTGTCTCAGCCGTTAATGGATTACGTAGACGCGCTGTATATTAAAATTAAACACCAGAGATATAGATATTAAAATAACAAATATCTTACTTTTTTCATTGCTTGTTATCTAATCCGTTGCAATGTTCCGTGCAAAACTGTTGTAACTCTGTTACATTAGAGTTACAACAGTTTTGCGCGGAACTTATGTTCAAAAACACAAAATAGTTAAACTGTTGTTGTTGTAATATTTAGCCCATTAAGCATTTGAAAGTTACTAAAGTTTTACAGGGGATAGATATGCATGTTTACAATAAAATTCCATGATTACTTCATTTTCATAAAATTTTGAGTTACTGCAGTCTTGCACTGAGGGTGCGATATGTGTGAGGGATATGTGGTGATATATATGAGGGAGCAGCATATGTGTCTTCTGATGAGAGAGTAATAAGTTTCGAAACCGGTAGAGGTGCTTGCTGCACTCTCTGATTAAACTCGAATAATGATACTACTGTAGTTTCGTGATGCAACGAAATTGAAAATGGTTATTCATTTTTGATTTACACGTTTACTCTGATTGGAGTACGAAGGGAACCATTCTCGCGCTGAGCAGATGGGACGTGAATTATAAATTGTAAAATTCCCTCATCTTCCTTGGTCTCGGCATCCGTTATGGCTTACAAATTGTAAAAGCCTCGGAGGTGTTACCAGAGAAGGTTCACATTGTTTTCAGTCTGGTAGGATGTAGAATAACATTTTTGGATGTTGTTTTATGTGCTATTAGATTGAAAACTTAGCTTTTTTGCTAGCAGTTGCAGCTAGAGACGAACATTTCGTTCGTTGCAATCCGAGACTGCACGCTGGTTTTTGTCCTAGTTGGGTCAGAGAGAGCAGCATATGTGCCTCTTGATGAGAGACTAATAAATTTCGAAACCGGTAAAGGTGCTTGCTGCACTCTCTGATTGCACTGGAATAATGATGCGGTTGTAGTTTCGTGTTGCAACAAAATTGAAAATGACTAAGTTTTCACTCTAATGGCATATAAAACAACACCATGCTATTCTACACCCCACCAGAATGAAAACAATGGGAACCTTCTATGGTTACACCTCCGAGGCTTCTATAATATGCAAGCCATACGTATGCTGAGACTAAGGAAGATGAGGGAATTCTACAATTTACAATTCACGTCCCAACTGTTCAGCGCGGTAAAGTTCCAACGAGAATGGTTCCCTTCGTACTCCAATCAGAGTAAATGCAAATCAAAAATGAATAACCATTTTCAATTTCGTTGCAAAACGAAAATACAGCCGAACCATATTCCAGTCCAATCAGAGAGTGCATCAAGCATCTCCTCAAAATTGAAAATGGTTATTCGTTTTTGAACTAAAATAAACTATTAAAAAAACGAAACGTATAAAAAAAATATTCGATTGATCTGAAATTTGCAAATGATGTGGTATTAATCACAAATAACTTATAAGATACAGTTTCTATGATACATTCGCTTAAAACTGTATCTGAGAGAGCAGAATTAAAAATAAATTTTGAGGAACCTAGATTTATGAAAAATCTCGTAATGAGAGGAAATATAGCTATCGACAATAATAATCAGAGGAAATCAAACACATACAGAGACAAGTAAGCTTGACATTAGCAGCATTTGGCAAACTACCATATTCTCTCAAGTCTCAAGCAAAAGGTTTATAGCCAATGCGTTTTGCTTGTACGAACTTATGAAGAAAAGGTTTTAACATTGGCGCACAAATCTGCAAACAAAATCAGAGTTACAAAACGAGACATGAAACTTGCAAAGTTGGATCTTCGAGACTACATAACAAACAAACAAAACAGGCAAAAATCAGTAGTTGTAGACGTCATTGAAAGAATCACGACTTTTGAGAGGAACTGGGCAGGGCAATTAGCTAGAACACAAACAAGATGGGCGGGGACAAGATGAATCATGGAAACGAAGCTCAAAAACTATAAAGGAAGCTGAGGACGACCACCGACTAGAGAGCGAACGAAAAAAGAGTAGCGCTGGTTACCAGCGGCTCAATGTAGATAACGCTGGAAATATTTGAGGGAGGTGTCCAATACCAAATATTCAGAATTAATATCCGAATTGAACAGTATAATTCTATCACCCCGTAGATCGCATGAAATAATTTGTTTTTATATTTACACATGTGGACTACACATTTTGATAATAATTTGTCAATTGTAAACAATATAATTTGAAAATGATACAAAAGGTGCTGACGAAAGTAAAACTATTTACCTTTGTTACACATATTTTTGTTACACTTATTTTGTTACACATTGATACACATATCACGAGGTTCTCGTGTCAACGATGACGCAAATTTTGCTTCTATAAAACTACAATATCTTAGCTAGAGAAAGAGTCTTCAACTAAATCGCGTACAAGCCATATCAGTACTAAACGTTCTCCCGGGGTAACTACCCTAGTGACTGTCGTTACAAATAAATTATCTAAAGTGCTATTGGTGTTTAAATAATCTGAAGACCATCCTCCACTGAGCCACGAAAATTAAAGAGAGGCATATTTCTTGAAAGAAACATTTCAAAACAACCGAAAAGGCACAACTAATAGGTATAGGTCATAGAACCGGACCAACACCTACTTAAATAGGTAAGAAGTACCTACCATGAATAAAAAAATAATCGTAGTAAAGAAAAGAGAGACGTTCTCCCAAACAATTTATTTTGCCACTGACGACCGGTTTCGCTGTTTACAATTTATACAGCATTATCAGATCCGGTTAAAGTAAAATCAAATGCTACAAACAACAAAAAACCAGAGTTAGTTAAGTGGTCTGGTTTAAATAAAATTTAATGATACAGCCAATATCAAAGTATATATTATGTTCATGCATGTACATGAATACCCACATGTATGTGCGCATGGTGTACAATCCTCATACTCACAAATATGCACGCATTCATGTGCAGTGGCAAGCAAAAGTATGTTAAGTATATGATATATACTTACTTTCCGGTATAAGGGAAGAATGTAGTAGTATCCAATATCATACTTTTTTGTGCACTTTGCTAGAGGGATGGTTGGTGAAGGGAAAGATTTCAATGTAATATATTAACTAAACATCGGTGGGGTCTTGAGGAGTTTAGTAGGGAAATACGACATTAAACCGATAGTCTAATTTGTTAGTTATATACAGTGATGATATTTTAATTTAATTATATATGGTAATGTTATTTTAATTATTAATGTAGCTTTTAATTATATATGATAGTTAGATGTTGTGCTGGGTGTGCGACTTTTAGAACAGATTGGTCGTTTATGTAATAGATGTGATCTGTTTGTGAATATTTATTTGCTATGTTTAAAAAATTGAAAATGAAGAAGAAATTGAACAATAGTAATTTGTTAAAACTTTTTCATATAAAAATATTAAAAATTGTCAAAAAATTTTTAGTCAAAATGTAAAATCATTCATAACTGACTCAGAGTTAAAGCTAAGTGTTAAGACAATGTAGCAAGTAAATTAAACTTATTGTAATGTGAAGTTATAATTATCTATAATACAATGAAAAACTATGGAATATCACTAAGAAGTTTAAAAAGTTAAAGTGTAGAAAAAATTTATAATGATAAATGAAAAATGAAAAAAGCTTTGTAAAAACTTTATATTTCTATTGCATAGTAATATTTGTTGAGTTTAATAAATAGTTGTGTAGATCAAAGTTAACTTTAATTTAAAAATTTTGGTGAAACATTACCTGTATTGTTGCATTGACGGTTTCTTTTAATGATAAAAAACTCTTTTGTTTTTTAAGTTGATAAATAACACATAACAAAATTCTTGAACAAACACATGGATAGACAAAACAGAGGTTTGGAATTTTGAATAGGAAAGCAATGTTTTAAGCATTACATCTTATTTTATTTCTTTTGGATTTTAAGAATTACCAAAATTCCTCTGAGCTTTTTATGAGGTGCCATTGGAACATCATAAAAAAAAACTCAGAGGAATTTTGGTAATTCTTAAAATCCAAAAGAAATAAAATAAGATGTAGTGCTTAAAAAATTGCTTTCCTCTTCAAAATTCCAAGCCCCTGTTTTGTCTATCTCCTATGTGTTTGGTCAAGAATTTTGTTATGTGTTATTTATCAACTTAAAAAACAAAAGAGTTTTTTATCATTAAAGAAACCATCAATGCAACAATACAGGTAATGTTTCACCAAAATTTTTAAATTAAAGTTAACTTTGATCTACACAACTATTTATTAAACTCAACAAATATTACTATGCAATAGAAATAAAAAGTTTTTACAAAGCTTTTTTCATTTTTCATTTATCATTATAAATTTTTTCTACACTTTAACCTTTTTAAACTTCTTAGTGATATTCCATAGTTTTTCATTGTACTATAGATAATTATAACTTCACATTACAATAAGTTTAATTTACTTGCTACATTGCCTTAACACTTAGCTTTAACTCTGAGTCAGTTATGAATGATTTTACATTTTGACTAAAAATTTTTTGACAATTTTTAATATTTTTATATGAAAAAGTTTTAACAAATTACTATTGTTCAATTTCTCCTTCATTTTCAATTTTTTAAACATAGCAAATAAATATTCACAAACAGATCACATCTATTACATAAACGACCAATATGTTCTAATAGTCGCACACACAGCACAACATCTAACTATCATATATAATTAAAAGCTACATTAATAATTAAAATAACATCACCATATTTATATTATTAAATTAAAATATCATCACTGTATATAACTAACAAATTAGACTATCGGTTTAATGTCGTATTTCTTTACTAAACCCCTCAAGACCCCACCGATGTTTAGTTAATATATTACATTGAAATCTTTCCCTTCACCAACCATCCCTCTAGCAAAGTGCACAGAAAAGTATGATATTGAATACTACTACATTCTTCCCTTATACCGGAAAGTAAGTATATATCATATACTTGACATACTTTTGCTTGCCACTGCACATGAATGCGTGCATGTTTGTGAGTATGAGGATTGTACACCATGCGCACATACATGTGGGTATTCATGTACACTTCGCGTCAAAAAAAACTGGTACACTTTTTTTTCACAATGTAAACCTGTGTTCAGACTGGACACAATGGCTCGTGAATCATGGCGTTGTTGCCAGCACAGATAATGGAATTGCACTAAATCTAAATACAAAAAATAACGTTCAAAAATCATGGCGGTGAATCGTAAAACGGGCCATAGGTAACTTAATGTAAAATTCTAAACTGTTAAATTCCTGCTTCCCTAATCATTTTACAACGAAAATCATGAGAAGCTATTTGTATGGGATTAAAATCTGTATTAAAAACAAAAGCTAAAATTGTTCTAGGATTTAAACACATTCCAACATATTGAAAAATAAGTACCTACCTACATTTGCCACAGTAGGCATGTGTGTAAAAGTTAGGCCCACGTTATTATTTACCTTATTGTTCGCACGCTATTGACTAAATAAAACATCTTTATTATTATTACTTTCTCCTCAACTGAGGCTATCTTATCAATTTTATTATTTTTTAAACAAGAAATGATAAAATAAAAATTTTGACAGTTCAAATTGTCAATATTTATAATAACTTCACTGTGACGGAACGCAACCGATACACATTATGGTAATGTGTGTGGCCTAACTTTGGCGTATTTCTGTGAAAAATTCTTATTATATTTCTCATGATTCGAAAAAAAAATGAATACATTTAATAAAACACATTGAACATTTTGACAGGCGACATTTTCCACCTATGTGCTTAATATTTCAGCAGTTTCGAATTTTATTGTAATACATTATATTTAAGTTCCACAATTATTCACTGTAAAAGTTATTCATTTTGTATTAATTTCAAATTTTAATTTTTCCAGTGTGTTTTATTTATTAGTATCCCACAACTTTACGAGAAACCCTTCACATTTCTCGATTTTAAATTAAACAGAATAATTTAATGTCATGTCTAGAGTTATTATCGGTCATTCATGTCATATCTGTCATAAATTATAATAGAACCCGAATTAATTTATGGGTACTTAATTGAGATGATGGAACATTACAAAATTAATAAGAGAATTTTTTAGGATGCATGTTTAAATAAATTAGACTGACTAATTGAGAATGCTCGATGTTGTTTTAATTTTTATTAAACCTACTAAAAACTTGCGGTCTGCCGCACAGCCCTGCTTTTACCTGGTTTGATATAATATTTTAGTTGAACTGGCAACGTTGCCTAGAAATAAGAATGACATATGTGACAAGACGAATTTACACAACTAGAAAAACACGATTTTCGGTTATAAGACTTGTACCAGTTTTTTTTGACGCGAAGTGTACATGCATGAACATATGTACTTTGATATTGGCTGTATCATTAAATTTTATTTAAACCAGACCACCTAACTTACTCTGGTTTTTTGTTGTTTGTAGCATTTGATTTTACTTTAACCGGACCTGATGATGCTGTATAAATTGTAAACAGCGAAACCGGTCGTCAGTGGTAAAATAAATTGTTTGTGAAAACGTCTCTCTTTTCTTTACTACAATAGTATGGACTCATACATGCAACCTATTCATTATTTTAAAAAATAATCATTTATTGATTACAAGCCAAATACCTATATGGCTTGCAAAAGCATTTAAGGAAATATTTAACAATTTATTTGCCTTTTTCAGTTATTAACTTAACGAAAAAATAGAATCGAACAAAATGTGATGAATACAGAGTATTATGGGCCCCTTATTGCAAACCTTTTTGAAAATCATTAATAACAAAATGTGACGGACAAATTATTACTCGAACGCAGTTTGGATTCCGAGACAGTTAGGTACTCGCCAAGAATTCTTTGCAATTCAGGTTCTATTTCAAAATATGTTTATGTAGACTGCAATATACAGTGGTGAGCGAGATAACCGGCAAAATAGCACAAAAGATGGAAAACGTTTTAAGTTGTGAGATAAAAAGAAATGAAACTAATCGAGTTGGGAAATTTAGCGACATTAACCTATAAATTTAAATTATGTTGATTGTTTCCCCCCTTTAGATGTATCGCACGAGTTTGGAAACTACCACTGTGACAGTGACAGTTTTAGTTGACATACTCCTCTGATACTTGTAAAGGTGGAAAACAATCAATATTATGTAAATTTATTGGTTAATATCGCTAAATTTCCCAACTCGACTAGTTTAATTTTTTTTTATCTCACAACTTAATACACGTTTTCCATCAATCGTAAAAACTGCCAATATAGATAATTATCCCACGAATCAATAACGATATATACTGTAATATCTTAATTCTACGAGGTATATGCCTGGAATGTTCTTGGTTCTTGGTCATTTCTGTTCTTTACCATTTACCATTAACATATTTTTAAACAATGCCTAGAATATAATGATAAGGGTATAATTACAATAAGCGATACACCTGTCTTCTCAGATAATTTGATTCAATCAAATTATAAAAACAAACAAGCTCCCAAAATACTTAAAACTTTCGAGATAAAATTAACTGGTCAAACTAGGAAACTTTCCCACAAAGGACCACCATTACTGAATCCTAATTCTCATTAGCGAAAGTCTCTGTGTAACCTTCAGGTCAAGCTATTAACCCACAAGCTCATCAGAGTCTTTACAGACTCTAAAACTAACTACGCGGAGGCACTCTCTAAATGTATTTCCTTAAAGGACGACAAGACAGATTAAAATATTATAGCCAAAATCAAAAATAAAACAATGTTGCCAGCTTTATCAAAAGTTAATTAATACACAATATAGGTATTAGTCTGTCACTAACACCTATATTGAGATTTTATTGGTAATTCCAGTATTTGTTGATTTTTGTTTCTTTTATTAATACTTCTTTTCGTATCCTGTATCCTCCTTTGAAATTAAAACCTCCAGAAAGACCAGTGAGTTGTCATATTCGTTTTTCTGTAGTAAATTAAATTAATTATTTTGTAAGTCTATCTATTAATATTTCATTATAGTAGGGGAGGAAAGTATGCTAAATTTGCAGTTACTCGAGCGTTATGGGGACCTATTGGGTTGTGAAGATTGGGTCCTAAAACTAAAAAAAGTTAAGTTTTCCATAAAAAGGGGGACTTTCCATTTTTTAATTTAGTTTCCAACAAACGTTTTTTTTTCGATTATAGCGCCATCTATCCATAATCCGAAAAAATGTCTCGAATAAAAGTTACTTATTTTTACATAAGGAATCCAAATATGCAATAAAAAATGGGGCCCCACCCCACATCCGTGGAGGGTCGTGTTTGATGCCATTCGATAAATTTTTCAAAAATATTGAATACGTGTATTTTTCAGTTTTTCGATCTGATGTTCATTTTTGCGAAATATTGCGGGGTTTGTTTTTAAAATTTTCAATTTACCCCCACCCCTCTCCGTGGGGTCGTGTTTGATATTATTCGATAGATTTTTGAAAAATATTGAACACGTATTTTTTAGTTTTTCGATCTGACGCATGACGTTCATTTCGCGAAATATTCGATTTTTTTGTGAAAATTTGTGACTCGCCCACTTCCTTACGTCCCGCTCAAATCGTCAGATTTTTAAAATATACACTGTTTTGCATGTACTTAACTTACTTTATCTTAATCTGACGATTTCGCGTTTTTCTAAGGATAGATTTTTTTTCGGACCCCCTTCAAGGAACTCCCCTGTATTAAGAGCCAGTAAATTGTGTCACAACAAGATCCCATTTCCTATCTGCCTAATTCAAGAAAGGTTTCGAATTCATTCTTTATAAGACCCGTTGATAAATCTGAACTGATCCAAACAATCAATAGTATCAAAAGCAAATCTTCCTGTAGTACCGACGGACTATCCATAAAAATGTTCTCAAATCTCCCAGAAAATGTGTTGGGAGTCCTCATCTCTCTAATTAATGATTCTTTTGAGAAAGGTAAATTTCCAGAGTGCCTAAAGACGGCCATCACTATTCCTCTTCATAAGGGTGGTGATAAATCTAATGCCTGCAATTATAGACCTATTGCATTACTACCGATACTCTCCAAAATTATTGAGAGGCTCATAAAAGCCCGACTTATGTCCTTTCTCGTTGATAACAAGATTTTATCACAAAATCAGTTCGGCTTTTTAAATAATAAATGTACCACCGATGCCATGTTTTCTGTGCTACATGAGGTTTATCAAGCAATAAAGAATAATCTGCACACTGCCACTGTTTTTGTGATTATGCCAAAGCTTTTGATTGTGTAAATTGATAAAAAAACTAGATTTCTATGGAATTCGAGTTATTTCTTTGAACTGGTTTCAATCTTACTTGGATAATAGGAAACAACTGGTTAGAGCAAATAATACAGACTATTCTCAAAAATGTTGTATGTGGGGTACCACAAGGTACCCCGCAAATTCAGTATTGGGTCCTCTACTTTTCCTTATCTTTATTAATGACATTACTAGTTTAAAAATCAATGGAAAAGTTTTTCTTTTTGCTGACGATACTCTTAAAAGATATTAAATCAAAAAAATTAATCTACAATTATTCAATTCTCTAGCAATACACGTATACAGGGTGTCCCGAAAAGATTGGTCATAAATTATACCACATATTCTGAGGTCAAAAATAGGTTGATTGAACCTCAATTACCTATATACAATAGTGCACACAAAAAAAGTTACAGCTCTTTGAAGTTATAAAATAAAAATCGATTTTTTTTCATATATCGAAAACTCTTAAAGATTTTTTATTGAAAATGGACATGTGGCAATTTTGTGGCAGCTTCATCTTAAAAAAAAATTACAGTGAAATTTGTTCACCCCATAAAAATTTTATGGGGTTTTGTTCCCTTTAACCCCCAAACTTTTGTGTACGTTTCAATTAAATTATTATTGTGGCACCTTTAGTTAAACACAATGTTTTTAAAACTTTTTTGCCTCTCAGTACTTTTTCGATAAGCCAGCGTTTATCGAGATATTTTGACTATTTGTCGAATCCACCACATATTTGTATATTATGGTCAAGTACGATTAAAGAGACCTGTTAATAATCTGAAAATTTATTTATAATTTACATTTTTAGGTATATTTTGAAAAAGAAGCAACATCTCGATAAAAGGTGACTTATCAAAAAAAGACTAAGAGGCAAAAAAGTTTTAAAAACACTGTGGTTAACTAATGGTACCACAATAATAGTTTCATTGGAACGTACACAAACATTTGGGGGGTTTAAAGAACAAAACCCCCATCAAATTTTTATGTAAATATATCAAAAAAGAAGCCGCATCTCGATAAAAACTCGCTTATAGAAAAAATACTAAGAAGCAAAAAGTTTTTAAAACGTTGTGTTCAACTAATAATACCACAATAATGAATTAATTGGAACGTACACAAAAGTTTGGGGGGGTTTAAGGGAACAAAACCCCCATAAAATTTTTATGAGGTGGACAAATTTCACTATAATTTTGTTTTAAGATGTTCCTGCCATTACAATGATACATGTCTATTTTCAAGAAAAAATCTGTAATAGTTTTCGATATATTGAAAAAAGTCTATTTTTATTTTGTAACTTCAAAGGGCTGTAACTTTTTTTGTGAGCACATTTTTACTAAGTTAGGTTCAATCGAACTGTTTTTGACCCCAGAATGTGTGGTATAATTTATGACCAATCTTTTCGGGACACCCTGTATATTCCATTTTAGAGAAAGTATTTACTATTGAGCAAGTTATCTTTTGGTGTCCGTCGAGATATAGACTTATTGGTTTTTCTTTCGTTATGAATATGGATTACGTCACTGCCAATTAGGAATGTAACGGAGGGGTAAGAAATTTACTTAAGATGTAGACCCAAGTAGCACCGAACGGGTTTATTAAGTGTTTTAAGGATGCTTTAAAACTGTAGAATAAAACTAAAATTAAAACCATTTGGTTTTTAAGTAAACCTTAAGGTTGCAATAAAACCGCTTTCAGCATGCTGCCCACTCTGAAAGAGGTCAATAAAACCAAAAATAAAACCTTTTTAAAACTTTGTTTTCTTAAGAAACTGGATAAAACGCTACTGTGAAGGTGCTTTTAAAACCATGTTAAAAGACACAAAAGGCACTAAGTGCAGACAGTTCTATAGCAAAATTAAAAAGTTTTTTTAAATGAAGACTTTTAAAGTCAATTTACCATATTAAAAATGATTCTTTAAACCCATATATTCCATATAGGCCAACACATTTTTACATGTGGTATGATAGGTAGATACGTATTTGTAACCATAAAATAATAAAAAGTAATTGGTTATTTCTGACTTTAAAGGTAGAAAAACACTTGCGCACCCAACTTTATTGATAATGTTAACAAAAATAGGTCTAAATAACTCACGCCCCCTAAAATTTCTGACTTTTGGCAATTAAAGAATTAAAAAAATTAAATCCGAAAAATATTAGTCAGAAAGAAAAATAATTTTATTTACAATTTTAATGCTTTAATGCTAAAATAAATCGAATTTATGTCTTTAAGACGCTTATTTATAATTTTTATATAAGCCTTATATTGTAATCTATTATGGTTTTCAAGATCTCCAAAAAGCAATATGGCCGAAATCCAAATAAAACTATTTGGTCTATCGACAGAGAATTGTTAAGATCAAATGGTTTTATTTTATACCTTACCAAGAGTATTATATCCTACATAAAAACAAGCTTGCCTTGGAATTAAAACCGTTTAGTTTTAATGCTGCTGTCAATAATGCCACTCGGTTTTAATGTGAATCTAAACATTCCGGAAGTTTCTCATAAAACTGATTAGTTTTAAAGTGAACTGAGAATAAACCATTTTAAAACTACAATGAGACAAATTATCTATTAAGATTAATTAGTCTTATTTGATACTCTTATTAGATACTTTAAAACTAGTGACAAATGCTTAACAGTTTTAAAGTTCTGGCAGTATATCTACAAGGTAACTTTAAAACCATTATCTTATTTACTACAATATAACCTTTATAAACCTTAAATAAAACTAAACTGTTTTTATTGTGCTACTTGGGGAGGCAATAATTTTTATAAGAAGACGTATCCATTATCATTCATATGCTCCCTTACTTTACGAAAAGTTTTGAAAATAGAATAACTTCTCGTAAAATAAAGTTCTACTTCACATTTCACTAACTTGATCTGAAATCAATTGACGCGTATAACTGTGTTATTTGGAGCATTCTGAAAAAGTTGTCTCAAGCAGAATATTTCCCGGAAAATAAATCAGCACTGCGGCAGTAATAGCTAAAAGCCGATTGTGCGGAAATTTCAGCAACTACAGCTTAAAAATATGTATGTTAAATGATTGTAGACTATGCTTTTACATTTTACAAGTTGTTTTTACCGCAATATGTACCAGTAAATATAATTGTAAGAAATAATCAAAAACAGTATATTTATATTTTTCTGTTTATTTTAGATAAACTATACCTAAAACAATTAATAAGAAATGTACACTTGTGATTGGAACACCTATGACAATTTTAAAAATACCATCTGTAGGACTGTTCATTTTCCAGGATTTTGGAAACCTGTAACAGCATATTAATATTTATGTCACAGTACAGGATTACAAAAACTTTTGTCTGAAATACAGATTTATATTTTCCTAGTGGAATCTTCTCCTACTTTAGGTACCGTCTCCGCTAAGAAGGTTGGTAATTATCACAGCTATTTTCACTTTTGAGATTGCAGCTCTGTACAAGTTGATGGAACTGCAATTATACCACTTTCTCAGATTGTTGAGCTAGGAGATGCGTCTTCGTCCAATACTTCGTTTTCACTGCATTTTTCCCTGCAATATGGTTTGTATCAACAAATATTTATCCCCTCTCATAACGTGGCCGAAATACTGTAACTTTCTTATCGTCGTCGTCGCAGCAAAAGTCACTAAGTCCAAAATAACAGATCTGAAAAAACGAACATTAAGTGACTTCTGCCTGAGAACAAAATTGTATCTTTGAACTTATGCATATTCAGTGATTTAGGTAACCGTCTCTATGTACTTTCTAAGACTTCGTTATTTCTGCCAGACTATGAAAAGTGATATTGTGAATCGATCAGGACACTTAACTCAATTTTGACAAAAGTGGACTTACTGTGTTTTGCCGTGACGACGACGTTATCTTAATGGTATTCATGATTCCCATTTCCATTTTCATCTTTTTGCGGACCTCAACATTTGTTATTCTGACTACCAAACTTATTTTTAATATTCTTCGGTAGGTCCACATCTCAAAAATGCTTAAGTCGATCGCTTATTTCTTTCTTTAAGGTCCAGGGCTCTACCCCATACAGCAGCACCAAAAACACATATGAAGGTAATATTCTTATTTTGAGTAGCAAACTAAGGTCCCTACTGCATAATACTTTCCTCATCTTATTATATATTGCTCTAGCTTGTCTAATTCTCATTTTTACGAGAATTGGACAAGCATTTACTTTTTCCGTATACTCGTTATTTTCATTAATTGTGCTAAGATATTTGTACTTTTTTATCTCTGTATGCGCCATTATTCCAAAACACGTCAAATTTATGTAACTATCAAAAATACAATAATAACTGTTGCATTATACTAAAATTTGACATGTGTACCTAAAAAGGTTAGGATTTTATTTCAACTGTTTTTTTTTAATCGCAGCGCCCTAAAGGGAAGGTGATGATGTCCAGTTTATAGCCTACTACACCTTTCGTTTCCCAGTCCCCATTAAAGTATATCGACCCAGTCTTCTGGTTATAGATCTTGCTGTAACATTGCTTTTTGACTCCATCGAGTCATGTTATTTTTGGTTTTTTGGATTGGCTACCTGCCAATCCAATATTAGCTTTGATATTACATAGTATGTCATTCTCTGTACGTGTTCATCTATAGTAAGCTATTCTTCCTATATTTCTTCTATGTTGGTGATTGTTATGTCCTATTCTTTCATTTGATACGTGCATCATTCTGGATATCTACGCCAAAAATTTATCTCCAGAACAAGAACTTTTTGTTCCGTTCTCTTACTGAGTTGCCAGGTTTCCCACCAATAAAGTACAACGCTTTTAAAAATACTGTTATACAGCTGTATCTTTTTCTGCCTAGAGCACAGTCTAGAGGTAGTTTTTCAACAGAGTAGCGGGTTTAGTATAATTTTTTCCTTTTGTAATTCGTTCCTCAATTTAGGTTTATTTTATTTCGTCGGTGTACTTCCACAAATATAAATGTAAACGAATATTTTAGGCGTTAGGAGCATGAGACAATTACAAAAAGCAAGAAAAAACTGACCGAACACATAAACACAGAACACCGAACATAGAAACAATTTCAAATTAAGAAACAGAATAAAGGAAAGTTTTTTCGAATAATTTATTTAAAGATCAAGCAGATACCTTACAGGTGTAACAGTACACCTTAATTTTATGTTCCAAAGGGCCTAGCCGGGTAAGATGATGAAAAGTGCCCCCAACTCGATTCGAATTCCATATAGGTCGCCGTTTAGCATATATAGTGAAACTAACTTTCTGAAATTTTTAGCCCCCTAGGTGGTCATGTTACCTACCTAGAGCCTAATTAGGGTATTTATGTTTATATTTTTTATCTCAGCGGCATCGAGAACTAGCGAAAAACTTTAAATAAAAAAGTTGTAAGCTTTAAAAAGTTCTGTCCGAAATTTTTTTTTATTTTTGGTGGGAAATTTAAATTTTAGGTGGAATTTGGCGGAAACCATTTTAAAATTTTAAATGAGTATAAAAAAATAACTAAGAAATTCGTTTTCACGAAAAAAATATAAAACGTGTATTTTTGCATAATATTCCGCCCTGAATTTTTTTAAATCTATAAAATTGGTGAAACGCACCTTTAAAAATAAAAAACCGTATTTTTTCGTTTTTTTTCGGTTTTTGATACAATTTTATACATATTTTTCAAAAAAGGTAACACCGTCACTAGAGTAGGTAAAAAACTGAAAAATAATTTAGGTTTGCTTAATAAAAATTTTTTGTAGCGCCATTCATTTTCAAGATAAAGGGCGTTAAAGAAAACAAAATTTTACACATTTTTTACGATTTTGCCGAAACTACTGGCAACATTGTAATAAAAGTTGGTGAGTTTTAAGAGGTAGTTGTTGTGCATTTTTTGACATACAATTAAGAATTTTATATTAATCATTGGCACGCATAGGGGTAATGGTTTGAACTCTTTAAAGAAAAAAGATAGTACGCCACTGACATATTTCAAATTAACAATCGTTTTTTAATTCCTCGTTCAATTTGTGACAAAAAATATTTCTTCCTATTTGTTCATCCGACGCGCCATTCTTATTCAAAAAATAAAACATCTTAACCCTTACAAAGTATTCGAAATTCTAGTAGTTTCTACATCTAACTACATACATAAACTCGTACATCCATTATAAAAACTAATTCAAATACTTTGGAAGCGTTAAGATATTTTATTGAAGTTATACTTCTTTACCGGCGATAGAGGGTGAATTTTTATATGGTAAAACCTAGCGACCGGGCGCATGCGCATTATAACTTTGTTCTGATTGGATGTTCAAATGTCAAAAATTATTCAATATGGCGGCTGTGGCACAGCTGTAGTTAGATTATTTATGGTTGTTGCGTTTTAAAATTTGTGTGAAAAGAAACAACAAACAAAAGTTAGTTAATAGTTATACTGCCTTTTTAAATAGTTTTCATATACCTATATTTTTGGACTTTTGGACTATTTTGGACAAGGAAAACTCATTCTAATTTGGTAAGTAGTTTTTATTATAATCATATTGTAATTATACATTTGGATTAGGTTGAAATATATACATTTATTTTCTCAAGAATGCGGATTTTAGAGAGAAATCCCAAATTAGGTTCAATTTTTATTTTTAAATTATGATTTTTTGGCGTAGATTTATTTATCTAGTAGGTATGTAATGCTTTGATTTACATACTTAATTTGATTACCAACAAAACTTCTACCAATCTTCATCTAATATATTGTTTTCTTACTGTTTTGTTATATTTTTATATTTTCTTCCACAAAATTTAAACTACATAATTTAATTTTCAAAACAACTGTCAAACAGTAAAACGTTCAGTTGCCGTATTTTTCCACATGATAAATAATGTGGGATTGGACGAGTGAGTCTACGCTTCGATTACGAATCAAACCGCCACGAAATTCACGGGTTCAATTCCCGATGCAAGTTTTATTTTTTTATTTTTTTATGCATGTTATGATTGTAAGTATATTTGTTATATATTTTTTTTTTCAGAGAATGCGTATTTAAAATTTTTGCCAACAATTATTATCGTTCAGAAATCATTTTTTCTTTGTGGCATTTTTCAATGTGTTTGTGTGCGTTTTATTCTTTTATTTTTTTAAATTTTTGGTATTGTCTTAAAAATCACATAATATGTATTAGAAGTATAACTTCTTACGTGCGTACAAAGTACACACACATTCTTGTTTTTTGCAGCAAAACGGCGCGTCGTATGAAAAAATTAGAAGATTGTTTTTTTATTGCAAATTGAACGAGGAATTTAAAAATGATTGTTAATTTGAAATATGTCAGTGGCGTACTATCTTTTTTTTTGAAAAGTTCAGACCATTACCCCTATGCGCGCCAATGATGAATATCAAATCCTTAATTGTATGTCAAAACATGCACAATAACTACCTCTTAAAACCCGCCAAGTTTTATTACAATGTTGCCAGTAGTTTCCGCAAAATCGTAAAAAATGTGTAAAATTTTGTTTTTTTCAACGCCCTGTCTCTTGAAAATGGATGGCGTTATAAAAATAAATCGCGTTTTTATTAAGCAAACTTGGCGCGTTTAAAGAGGTAGTTATTGTGCATGTTTTGACATACAATTAAGGATTTGATATTCATTATTGGCGCGCATAGGGTCTGAACTTTTCAAAGAAAAAAAAATAGTACGCCTCTGACATATTTCAAATTAACAATCATTTTTAAATTCCTCGTTCAATTTTCGATAAAAAACTAACTTTTCATTTTTTTACACGACGCGCCGTTTTGCTGCAAAAAATAAAATATCTTAACGCTTCCAAAGTATTTGAATTAGTTTTTATAATGGATGTACGAGTTTATGTAGATGTAGAAACTACTAGAAGTTCGAATACTTTGTAAGGGTTAAGATATTTTATTTTTTGAATAAAAAATGGCGCATCGTATGAAAAAATAGGAAGATAGATTTTTTGTCACAAATTGAACGATGAATTTAAAAACGATTGTTAATTTGAAATATGTCAGTGGTGTACTATCTTTTTTCTTTAAAAAGTTCAGACCATTACCCCTATGCGAGCCAATGATAAATATAAAATTCTTAATTTTATGTCAAAAAATGCCCGACAACTGCCTCTTAAAACTGGTCAAATTTGATTACAATTTTGCCAGTAGTTTCGACAAAATCTTAAAAAATATGTAAAATTTTGTTTTCTTCAACGCGCTGTATCTTGAAAATGGATGGCGTAACAAAATTTTTTTATTAAACGAACCCCAATTATTTTTCAGTTTTTTACCTATTATAGTGACGGTTTTACCTTTTTTGTAAAATATGTATAAAATTGTATCGAAAAACGAAAAAAAAACCGAAAAAATGCGGTTTTTTATTTTTAAAGGTGCGTTTAACCAATTTTAAAATTTTTTAAAAATTCAGGGTGAAATATTATGCAAAAATACACGTTATATATTTTTTTAGTGAAATCAAATATCTTCGAAGTTATTTTTTTATACTCATTTAAAATTTTAAAATCGTTCTAAAATTTAAATTTCCCGCCAAAAATAAAAAAAATCGGACAGAACTTTTTAAAGCTTACAACTTTTTTATTTAAAGTTTTTCGCTAGTTGTCGATGCCGCTGAGATAAAAAATAAAAACATAAAAACCCTAATTAGGCTCTAGGTGGGTCACATGACCACCTAGGGGGCTAAAAATTTCAGACATTGAGTTTCACTATATATGCTAAACGGCGACCTATCTGGAATTCGAGTTGGGGCCACTTTTCATCATCTTACACGGCTAGGCCCTTTATGTAATATGACTAAAGACAAAGTAAAATAATTGAAAAACACTTTAAGTATAAATATTTTCTGAAATGGTTTCCATTTACCATTCAAACCATTATTGTAAAACAATTACAGATATAATATTTTAATCAGTTCAATCCTGTTTTATATTTTTTATGTAACTGTCTTGTCCTTATAGAACAGTCCTTTTTTTTATAAAAATGTGCAATAGACTTAAAGATATCTAGCGACTATAGACAGACATGTGATAGAAGACTCCACAAACTACTTATAGTGTGTTTTCAAATTCATGTGTAATTTGGTTATTTAGTAAAATCATATGTAAATAATTCTGAGCTAAAATAGATCTCTTTTATATTTGTATGCCAATTAATAATTTTTGTAATAGAATATTGTTCTAATAATCCAGTGATGATTAATTTGTATCGAACCTATATAGTTTATTTATTTGTTTTTTCGTAAATTTTTTATCATTTACAATAATATAATTATTAGTGACCATTATGCTACTAAAATTATTTTCTTTCAATAGTACTTTAAAAATCTTAACTGTCAACTAATTCAATATTTATTTTGTAAATAACATCGTACTTTACTTGAAAAAATAAAATTGACACTGAAACTGCTGTTCTGATATTATTTTAATTAGGTATTAAAAAAAATAATAAACTGTAGGATACTGAAATTTCAAACCAAGTAAATTATAAGGAATCTTAGAAAACTTCTGGAAAATTATTTATTACACTTAAAGGAAATGCTGATAATAAAAGTCAATTATGCGAATTATTTTACAAGGTTATATTATATTGATTAGAAGAAAGAAGTTTATTTTACTGAGATTACATTGGATATTTATTAGAACATTAACTAATACTGCAATTATCATTGCAATTTACTACTTATTGGTAAAAACCCTCAGTAGTTGATTTTCCTCAGTAGTTGATTGAAAAAAATTTCATGCTTTGTTTAAGTGGCGTTTTAGCATTTAATATAGTTGTACAGTTTATAAGAAGCATACGTATATTAAGCTTTTTAAATCTATTCTTTGTTAGTGACCTGTCTATTTAGTTTTGCATATAGCTGCTTAGAGGGCGCCATCAATAAAACCTTCCGACACAAACGTAACCCCAATCTTCTGTTGACATAAATCGAGAGTTGCATTGCGGTAAAGAAGTGCAGAAATAGTGAATTTTTAAAATTAGCAAATTGATTTTCGAGCAATGTTTTACAATTTTCGGAGAGGATTATCCTAACAGAAATGTCACGCTGAAATGCTTTCTTTGTTTCGGACTGAAGCATCACACCAGTCAACTATGTTCCGCTGGTATGTATTGCGAATGTCAACGTGGTCGCTCCAGTCTCAGCGACGAATGCAGGCCAAGTCCATCCAAAACATCAGTTACAAGCAAAACATTGATGCGGTTCGTCAGTTAATTAAGGATGACAGCCGTATAACATACCTACCGGAAGATAGACGCATCTTCGGGCATTTCAAAAACCTCGATATAAAAGCTCTTACATGAAGAACTGGGTGTTAGGAAGTTGGTTTGAAGTTCTATCCCTCATTTGCTTACAGAATAGAAAAAAGCGGTTCGCGTCAATTGGTTTCGAAAAACATTGGAATGGTTCAACAAAGTAAGCTCAAAAAACGTTTATAGTATTATCAGTGGTGACGAATCTTGAATTTACTCCTACCAACCGTAAAATAAACACCAATCCGCTGTGTGGGTGTTTCAGGATGAGGAAAAACCAACAAAAGTGATCCGTTCTCGAAGTGTGTCAAAGAAAATGATCGCAACTCTTGTATTAAAATATGGTCATGTGGCAACAACTGCTTTAGAAGATCAAAGACGGGTTACTTCTGATTGGTATATAACCGTTTGTTTACCAGAATTTATCGCGAAACTCCGACAAAGCAACACACAACGGCGAATCATCCTACATCATCACAGCAAGTGCTCACACTGCCCAAAATACAATAGAGTTTTTGGAGCTTCAAAACATCGAATTGTTAAACCATTCACCTTATAGTCCCGACCTAAGTCCCAGCGACTTCTTCACGTTTCCAAAGATCAAGAATTCAATTCATGAGCGGCGATTCCAGTCGCCAAAAGAAGCCATCGATGCCTTTAAACAGAGATTTTGCAGGTGTCAACTAAAGAGTGGAATAACTGTTTTACCAATTGGTTTGAACGTATGCAAAAGTGTATCGATCTTGGTGGGATATATTTTGAAAAGCAATAAAGTACTTAAAGTCTATATACACTGATGAGCGCACTATTAACCGGCAAAATAACGCAAAAGATGGAAAACACATTAAGTTGTGAGATAAAAAGAGATGAACCTAGTGGAGGCGTTAAATTTAGCGATAGTAACTTATAGATTGACATTATATTGATTGTTTCCCACCTTTAGACGTATCGGACTAATTTTAGAAATGCTACTGTCACAGTGAAAGTTTTAGTTGACATACTCCTCTAATACGTCTAGAGGGAAACAATCAATATAATGGCAATTTATATGTTACTATCGCTAAATTTAACAACTCTACTAGTTTTATTTCTTTTTATCTCACAATTTAATATGTTTTCCATCTTTTGCGCTATTTTGCAGGTTGTTAGCACGCTCATCACTGTATTTTTTTGTTTTTATCGCTATACTATGCAAAACTAAAAAGACAACCTATCGTATCCACTGGGTCATACTAATCATAATATATTTTTTAATTATCTCAACCTTTTAAGTGTGTGGTATAAGATTACTTGTCAAGGCGCTCTACGAGAATTCATTTTTCATGTGGTGAGTATACAAGATTAACCAACTTTAAATGAGTCAGTCAGCACACTTCAAAAGTTTATTAATTAAATCTAAACTTATTAATCTCCTTCCTTTTCTTCTCAACGTAATTCATCGCTAACTTTTGCTATTAGAGTAACAGGGTTATTGAGTAGCAGGCTATTGGTATTTTTCTTTTTTGTTCGGCCTAAGTAGATAAACTTGCTATATTTTTTAACATAGTTTTTTATAACTAGAGCTGAAGAACAGTTTTCTGGTGACTAAGATTTATAAGTATATACGGAACAGCGGGCAATGTTAATATTCTTACTACTATTTTATGGTGTTTGCTAGCTGTGAATATGGTAAAGAGCTAACAATAAACACTTGTAAATATTTATCAACAAATAAAAAAAGAGCTGTATCACTATTCCCAGTGCTTATACAAAATTTGTGTGAACATTTTAATATAGAATATAAAATAGAACCCCGCAAATCCGAACCAATTGGGGGGGCAGCCTGTTCGGATTCCGAAAAGTTCAGATACCGAAAAGTTCGGATTATCCGAAAGTCTAAGTAATAATTCAAAGCTTTCATTGTCGTTGATTTTTAAGTCACTACACCTGTCTCACTCTATCCCTCTTCCACCCATCTCAGATGGATATCACTGATGCAGAGCCAGTGTTATTATTTGTATTTAGTCGCTAACGCCCTGGCTAGATTTACAATTGAAAAAGGTTTTATTTTTCTTGCTCCAATACAAGATAACCTCCTAGAAGTCCTACAACAGGATGAGAAAACGAAGAAGAAAGTACAGTTACAGAATGGATTGAAGCTAAAGACAATGGGCACCAAGAAGTTATGGATTGTAGACTTGGTTCAACCTCAAGGCAACCCGAAAGAAGATAAAGAAAGCGAGAAAGAAGTTTCCCTGCCATATGGAGTGTTACATGCAGATGCCACTAAATCTCTGAGTGTGACTCTACGTTACAGCAGTATTTTACTGCATTAAGGGTCGATGTAATGTTTATGCGTAAATGGTTTAACATCGCTGCGTCAATTCACTATACCTTCATTTTTTTCCCCATAACCATTACTACGATGATGATTATTACAATTACAATCTGGTCATAATTGACCAATGAGCAATTTTAACCTAACCTAAATTATTACTGTTCCTTAAAATTAAGAGCTTACCCCATAGCGTCTCTTATCTAACCTAACAAGATAGTGCACTACTCTAGCATACACACTAACGCGCACAAGCACTATGCTCTGCTTTTCACTATCGCCTATCACTTAAACTAGTTCAAAAGGCTTTGTCCTCTTCAGTCTTTTGACTTGCCCAGTAGTATCGAGGAGCAGGATTGCTTCAATATTCTCGTGCATATGAAGTCGTTGCTCGTGACTTCCTGCCATCTTCTTAATGTTTATATCCACAGTTTCCATTCCTAGGTCCTTATGTAGATCACTGTTTGTCACATACCAAGGAGCATCTACAATATTTCTTATTATTTTATTCTGAAATCTTTGTATTACTGTTATATTACTTGGTCTAGTACACCCCCATAGTGGGCATCCATAAGTCCATACAGGTCTCAATATTTGTTTGTAAATTAGTAGCTTATTATGCACCGACAATGTGGATTTTCTTCCAGTTAGCCAATACATTTTTTATATCTTACATTTAGTTCTTCCCTTTTTTTCTTAACGTGAACCTTCCAGCGTAGTTTTGCATCTAATGGTATACCCAAATATTTAGCAGTATCCGCATATGGTACTTGGATATTGTTGATTATAACTGGTATATATTGTATTATTTTGTTGGTGCAATTAACATGGACAGATTTAGCTTCATTCAGCCTGATTCTCCATTTTTGTGTTCATTTATGGATTTGGTTAACTGCTATTTGGACCTTGTTGGTCGCCTCTTCACTTGTCATCCATACTGCTTGAATAGCTGTATCATCAGCAAAGGTGGCAACTGTGTTGTCTTCCAGTACAGGTATATCACACGTGTATAGTAGGTATAGGACCGAATCCAACACACTGCCTTGTGGAACACCTGCTCTAATTTATTTTAAGTCTGAAAAACAGTATTCTTGCTTAATTCTAAAATGTCGTTCTTTTATGTATGATTGTAAAAGTTTTGAGTACTGTATAGGTAAAAAACATTTTAGTTTTTATGTTAAACCTTCATTCCAGACTTTATCAAAAGCCTGTGTAGCATCAAGGAATACAGTTGCACAGATTTTCTTTTCTTCTAGGGATCTTTCGATAATATTTGTGATTCTGTGCACCTGGTTAATTGTTGAATGCTTATTTCTAAATCCGAATTGATGTGTCGGCATCAAATTTCTTGCTTCAATAATTGGTTTTATTCGCTTGAGGAGCAGTTTCTCACACAGCTTCGATATTACAGGAAGCAGAGATATCGGTCTATATGACGAAACCTCATGTGCTGATTTTCCTGGTTTATGAATCATAATGACTTCCGCCATCTTTCATATCATTGGTACATATTTTAATCTGAATGCACCGTTAAAGACGTTTGTTAATTTTACGATAGCTCTTCGGAGAAGATGTTTCAACAGCTCACCCGTAATTAGATCATAGCCCGGAGCTCTATTAGGATTAATATTTTCCCTTATTCCTTCAAGCACTTCTTTTGGTGTAGTTAGCCGAATTTCTTCCTCTAATTGAAGAGGTTCCTCCCATCTTTCTTCGCCCCTTGAGGTTCATTTGGTTTGAATGTATTTTCAAGATGTATGGCAAATATCTCTGCTTTTTGTGCACTACTTCTGGCCCAGTTACCATTTTCTAGTTTAATAGGAGAAGAGTGCATTTTAGGTTTTTTAATAGGTATATATACATATATATATATACATAGGTATATATATACATATATATACATAGGTCTTTTCAGTCTTTTAGTAGCTTTCCATAAGGAATAATCTGTACTACCGTCATCTATTAGTAAGTAAGAATTAATCCTTAATTAATTAATCCTTAATTAATTAATAATTAATTAATCATCCTGTAAGTAAGAATTAATTAAGTCATTCTTTAATTGTAGGATAGTTCTTTTGAGTTGTTCACTTGCACGATTTAGTTTAGTCTTATCTTGAGAAGACCTTGTTTGTTGCCAAATTCTTCTCAGTTTTCTTTTTTCAATTATCATGTTCCTTATTTCCTTTGGATAATTGTTTCCTTTTAGCCTAAGTTTCAGTGTAGGAGTGTTTTCCCATGCTTCTTGCTGGATATTGTTCACCAACATTTCTGCTGAAATTTGTGTGAACATTTTAATATGGAATATACAATAGAACCCCGAAAATCCGAACTAATTGGGGGGACAGCCTGTTCGGATTCCGAAAAGTTCGGATTATCCGAAAGTGTAAGTAATAATTCAAAGCTTTCGTTGTCGTTGATATTTAAGTCACTACACCTGTCTCACTCTATCCCTCTTCTACCCATCTCAGATTGATGTCACTGATACAGAGCCAGTGTTATTATTTTTATTTAGTCGCTAACCCGCTGGCTAGATTTACAATTTGAAAAGGTTTCATTTTTCACGCTCCAATATAGGATGACCTCCTAGAAGTCGTACAACAGGATGAGAAAACGAAGAAGAAAGTACAGTTACAAAATGGATTGAAGCTAACGACAATGGGCACCAAGAAGTTATGGATGAAGACATTGTAGACTTGGTTCAACCTCAAGGCAATCCCAATGAAGGTAAAGAAAGCAAGGAAGAAGTTTTACTGCCATATGGGTATTACACGCAGATGCCACTAAAGCTCTGAGTGTGGCTCTACGTTACAGCAGAATTCTACTGCATTACGGGTCGATGTAATGTTTATGCGTAAATGGTTTAACATCGCTGCGTCAATTCACTATACCTTCATGAGTCAGAAAAAAGTGACCGACTTCTTTACGAATCCTCCAAAGGACTGCAAACGTTTTCGCATGAGGGTGGACAATATTTTTGGACAAAAGTTGACTTCAAAGAGAATCGACATATGGTTATGTTTTTAGTAGGTATAGTAAACATTTTTGTAAGTTTTTGTATTGAATTTCGAAATTTTTTTCACTTCCCGTTTTTTCGGATTTGCCGAACGTTCGGATTAGCCGGGTTCAGATTTGTGGGGTTCTACTGTATATCTAATATGAACCACAAGCTAAAAATCTATCAACAGACGTCTTCAAAAGGACTTTTTGTGACTTATTTTTAGTGTTGGCAACCAAATTCTGCTAGATTAGGTTGATGGGTTTATCTATCATTTTTATTCATTATGTAGGATTAGAGCTGCCTATTTAATTTTTTTCTTTTTCATGTCTATCTTCCATGATTATATTGATGCCTCTTTCCATTGAACTCTACGCTCGTTGTAAAATAACACCAGGCATCTTTGCTTCCGTGGAATTTATCGAAGCATCTATTCTTGATGTATGTTTCATGCTCGTTTATAGATTTGCACCGATAGATTTCAGTGTGTTGTTATTATGATTTGTATTTATGATACGTATTTATTTTCTTTCTTTTTCAGTTTTTCTCAAAAGCACTTTGCATGTGATATTATTGTTGTCAACTTTGAATCCCTTTTTGTGTGTTTCTGGACTGCTTGTAGTGTTTTATTGTTCCGATCTTCAATAGTGTAGAATTTGTTACTAACAAATAACAAGGGGTAGTCACTTTGGCCAAAATCTGTGTTAGCAGGTTTTTTTCGTCCTGAAAATCATTTTTATTTTTCTGTAAAATTTGTTTGCCACAGATCTCGTTCTTAAGAGGATGTTTGGAGACTCAAACTAGTATTGATTGCTAAATAAAAGATATTAGAATATTTAAGGTAGGATTGAGTATTTGAAAAATTAAGTACTTTACCCTACAGATATTCACACTGATCTCTTTCTCAGATATTGTTTTCAATAGCGTTATTTCCGCTTTAAAATTATTTAGGTGTTTCCTTCTTATGTTCTGTTGTGGGCAGTATTATATTTAGTTAAGTAACTATTTATTTTTTTTTTGGACAATTATTGGCTAATAATCCCCAATTCAAAAACATCAGCAAAAAAAGAAGAAAGATGTGATGTTTGAAGATAAATACATCAAAATATAATCAAATCCACGTAGTTGTGTTATACTAGTATCGAAAAAAATGGAGACAATTATATAAGATTTGGCAACCAATACCTAAATCCGGGAATAGAAATAGCGAAAATAAGTTGTGTTTTTGTGTGTTCACAGTGTATAAATTCATGTTGTAAGCACTTGAAGAATTAGAATTAGAAGGTGCTAACAAATTTACGATGATAATTTAAAGTACTTTTACTATGATCAATAGACTGTTACTTTGAACACATTTAAACTTTATTGATATTTAATACTCCTTTTATATTTATAGGATCCCAACAAGACGTATCTGTCAGAAGTGATAATAAAAGTAAAGTTACTATCATTGAAAATGTACTAAATAATAGAAAAACACATTAAATAACAAATAATCATTATTTTGTAAACTAATAGATGAATTTATAGTTTCTTTTTTAGCAGCACTATGGTCCTAACAATAATTTAAATATTAAGGTTTATTTTATGTAGATAAAAAGATTTGCGAGAAAACACTAACATGTTTATCCCTTAATTTTAATTATTAACCATACAGAATATAAATTTCATCCTTAGTAATTTTGAATTATTATTTTGTTATATTTTCCGAAAGAATTGTTTTTATCTTCTGAAAAATATAGGAAATATAAGTACTGTATTTCTTTCTACTTACTTTAAATACTTGTCTGCATAGGAAATTTTCTTTCACTGGAAGTAATCTGAAATAAACAAAATAAGTGAGAAACAAAAATTACTTAAATAATTAAGAACATGAAAATTATTTTATCTACTCTGTCATATTGTGTATAAGTTTTTAGTTTGTGAAAACTGTCATTATAGATAGCAGTGCGTGTAGGGTTTAAAGTGTGCGTGAAGTAACAATGTATTTTAAATGGGATTTACTTTTTCGCACACTTTCAATGGGTTTTTGGCACACTTTCATATAATTAAATATCCTTAACTTGGCGTTGTCATGGTGATGACAATATGAGCAATGAGTTACAAAAAAATTTTTGACAATTTTGTGGTTTGAAGATAGTCAGGATTTTTAAATGTCAAAGTTCTAAAAATTGTTGAATAGAAATGAATTCCAGTGACGAAGAGTTACAGTTTTTTTATTTGTTTATCGTAGATAAAATATTGTATGTAACTGTACGTGAAGTACTTTTTGCGAACTTACGCGATGTATATTAGCACTCGCTCCGTTGTCGCTCGTGCTCTAAAAACCGCGTGCGTTCACACAAAGCATACTTCACGAACTGTTTCATAAATAACTATTTTGGTGTATCCTTGATTATTTCATTCATAGGAGATTCTGACCAATAGAAAGCTACAGACATGCAAATTAAGGTGATAATTTTTGATAATCTCCCGCCGTTAAGCATATTACGTCAGATGCCCTTCGTTGCTACGAAAAAATACATTCAGTGACATTAATGACAAATGTTTTAAAAATTATAAAAGTGATGACTTTCAACCGTCAAATACATATTTATAACAACTGTGTGCTTAATTTCACTAATTGGTACTTACATATATAAATTACAATAAAATTTTGGTTTTGAACAGTTTTATTCATGAAATAATCGCAACAAATTGCACTCGAACTCTAAAATTAATATAGAATTTTTGCCCTCGTGACACTTTGACAAAACTGCCAAAGTGACACTCGGGAAAAATTCAATAATTTTGGAGCTCTTGTGCAATTACTACTGACAATTTTTATAGAATAAAATTTTTTGAATAAAAAGATTTAACTTCATATCAAAAGAAAATAGAGTCTGCCGAGAAGTCTTTGTCAAATACAACTACTTGACCATAATTTCAGATTATTATATGCCCATAAGATACGTTATGCAAACAACAATATTTTTATTTATAAAAATTCAGATAATTTTCGATATTACCATTAAAGATACTAAAAAAATTAAGAATGTCAACTTCTTAATCTAATGGCGAAGTTTTAATTAAACAGTCTTTCAAAAGTGCACCCTTGGCCCCAAAGACACGTCCTGTTATGGTGTCTTAAACGAACGATATAAAATAACGACGCTACTATACTATACTATACTATACTATACTATACGTCTTTTGTTTCCGGAGTTATCTTTATCTTTGATGAAATTTTATATAAAGTTATGAGCGCGCTAATAACCGGCGAAATAACGCAAAAGATGGAGCACATATTAAGTTGGGAGATAAAATAAATTAAACTATTGGAGGTGGGAGATTTAGCGATAAAAACCTATCAACTTACATTATATATATTGTTTCCCACCTTTAGACGTATTAGAGGAGTATGTCAACTAAAACTGTCACTGTCACAGTGGTAGTTGCCACACTCGTCCGATGTGGCTAAAGGTGGGAAACAATAAGTAGAATACACATTTATTGGTTTTTATCGCTGAATCTCCCACCTCCACTAGTTTCATTTCTTTTTTCTCACAACTTAATGTCCTTTCCATCTTTTGCATTATTCTGCCGGTTATTAGCGCGCTCATCACTGTATAACGTTACCATATTCTTCTTCTTAATGTGCCCTCTCGTCAATGGAGCTTGGCTCCTACAATTGCAAACTCTTCTCTGTCTTCAGCTGTTCTTATTAGCTCTTCAAAATTTAGCCATGTTTATTGTAGGATGTTCCTTAACCACACAGACTTAGAATATAAAGTGGAACAGTGGAGACAAGCTGTGGAGGAAAAAGTTTTAAAACTTAGTAGGACAAAAACAGAGAATTTGGAATGTTCATTTAAAGATGGAGTTACTACAAATAAAATGGTATCTTTGGATGGTGAAATGATTGTGAAAAGCAATAGTTTTAAGTACCTACGATCGGTATTACAGAGTAATGGAGAAATAGATGGAGATGCATGCAGTAGAATTAGGGCTGGATGGATGAAGTGGAAAGAAGCGAGTGGTGTGTTGTGTGACAGAAAAATTCCAATGAAGTTGAAGGGAAAATTATATAAAATAGCCATAAGACCAGCTATGATGTTCGGAACTAAATGTTGGGCAGTAAAAAAGAAAGAGGAACAATGAATACATGTGGCGGAAATGAGAATGCTTAAATGGATAAGTGGAGTGACAAAGAAGGATAAAATCAGAAATGAGCATATTAGGGGAAGTCTAGGTGTGGCATCAATTGTTGTCAAAATAAGAAAGCATAGGTTAAGATGGTTTGGTCATGTTCAACGTCGAGACGTTAATCACCCAATACGAATAATAGCTGACGTGCAGATTCTTGGAAGGAGAAAGAAGACCTGGGGGAGACGATAAAGCAGGACATGTTGGTAAAGGGGATTAACATTGATATGACCCAAGATAGAATTGTGTGGAGAAATGCAATTAGGGAAGCCAACCGCGCATAGGGATAAGGCAAAGAGAATGATGATGTTCCTTAACCACAGCAGTCTTTTCCTTCCTAGTACGCTCTTTCCCTCGATATTTTCTTTCAGTATAAGTTGAGAATATTAATACGTATTATATCTCAGTATGTTGTCTAGGTGTAATGTTTTTCTAAATTTCACTGTTTTGAAAAGATCTTGTTCTTTGACTGTTCTATGTAGCACTTCATCGGCTAAGGTATCCGATGTCCATAAAATTTTGAGGATTATCTGGTAGATCTATATTTCGAAGGCCTCCAATTTATTTACGGTTGATGTTTTAAGGGTCCCCGTCTCAACTTGATAGAAAAGAGCCGACCAGACATAGCATTTTGACAAACGTAGTCGAATTTCGAGTTTTATTCAAGAATCACAAAGCAGTCTTTTGATTTTTTCGAAATATTTTCTGGCCTGTTCTATTCTAGATCTTATTTCTATGTCAGGATTCTAGCCCAGTCGGGTTACCATTTGACCTTGCATTAGGAGCTTCCCCAAATTTTATTTTTCTAATCTCTAGGGGGGTCAATTGTCGTGTAAATTTAAAATCTCGACTGAATTTGACCGTTGCGTTAGCCGCTATCTTGATTTTAAACGAGAACCGTTTTTGCTCAATATCTCCGCCATTTTCAACTTTTCGACAAAAAATATACAAACTGAAATTGTTGAAAATACGGTTTTCTATAATTTCGTTTCTTATAATTTTTTCGTGCAGTCCATATTTTCCGAGTTATGGGGGAAAACCGTGACAGTTAAAGCATAATTATAGATTTATTGAATTATCTCGTTTATTTTACTTTTACAACAAATTTTAACCTATACAAGAATGAAGAGAATTAAATTTCGTACAATTTTGTTTTCTTTCATTATTTTGATAAAATCAATATTTAAGGTAGTACGTATGCCGTAAAGGCGCGAGCGTAAGACCCGTTTGATTTTAAAGCAATGGTTTTTGTTTAATATCTTCCCCATTTTCAACTTTTCGACAAAAAGTGTAGGGACTGAAATTGTTGCAATTACGATTTACTACGTTTTTCGAGAGAACCAGTGGCGGGTCTAAGAGGGGTGGGGGAATGGGAAAATTTACCCCAACGGGGTCCAAAATTAAAAAAAAAATGTTGAAATATGTTAGCTGATATGAAACTTAATTATCGACAGGCAAATTCAACCAATAAAACCCGCTAGTTAATAAAATTAAGTGAACTTAATCCATATAAGTTATTATTTATGTCTTTTATGTACTTAGTTCGGTTGGTGTGTCATTGGAAGTTTCAAAAATTGTTTAAAATATTTTATTTTTGCTATTTTGTTTGTGTATATTTGATTATTGATTATTTTATTTTAATAGACATGATCTTCATTAGCACAGGCTGTTTCTAAATAAGTGCGACAGACTTTAATGGGTAATTCTGCATGAAAAAATAATGATCGTTTGCTTTATAAAGATATGTCCGCAAATGCTTCGTTTCCGAGATACGAGATGTTGATTTTTTTCTTACAAACTGACGATTTATTGATTGCTCTACAACCGGTTCAGATATGCAAATGCAATTTGGTAGGTTTTAAGAGGTAATTATTGCGCATTTTCTGACATGCAATTAAGAATTTTATATATATAGTATGCGAATATGTAAATATATTTCAATAAAAAAAATTTTTAAAGTTTAGAGACTGTTCCTCGCAAATAACTTAAAAAGTAAGTATTTTGTTGAAACAAACATTCTTAGCAAAAATATAGCTTATAAAATAGTGAAATAAAAATGTATGAATGAGGTCTCTAGACCCAGTAGAAGCAAAGTTGTAGCTAATGAAAAATAAATTCATATTCGTCAAATTCCAAATCGAATGTTTCAATGAGAAATAACCAAAAAATGAAGCACTTTTGGGAAAACCCATTATAACTTTTTAAAGCGTTTAAAAAAAGCTTTATTTTTGTTTTTTTATAAAAGTTTCTAACATCAAAACTAAGCGAGTTTTTTATTTTTGTTTATGTACAATTATGTCCTAAAGTTAATAATAAATTAGACAATTCAATAATTATGTTTCCCCTCCGCTTCCACTATTTTCCTCCTTAACTCGGAGAATATTAATCGCATGAAAAATTGTGAAAAAGAAATTGTAGGAAATTGCGTTTCCAACAATTTTAGTTCCTACCATTTTTGTCGGAAAATAGCGGAGATATTAAGCAGCAACAGTTCTCCTTTAAAATTAATATGGCGGCTAATGCAACCGCGGAATTCAGTCGAGATTTTAAATTTACACTACTATTGATCTTCCCTAAAGGATAGAATTATAACATTTGGGGCAGCTCGGAAAAAAGATTCAATTCAGTAATTATGCTCCACCCACCACTTTTTAATATTTTCCCACTTAACTCGGAAAATATCAACCGCATGAAAAAAACTGTTGAAAAGAAATTGTAGGAAATCATATTTTTAACAATTTAAGTTGAAAATGGTATTGAACAAAAACAATTGCTACAAAATCAATCAGGTCGTACGCTCGCGCCATTGTCGCATACATACTACCTTAAATATTAACTTTAGCAAAAAAATGGAAGAAACTAAAATTGTGTATAATTTAATTCTCTCTATTTTTGTATAGGAACATTTTTGAGAAAAACTAAGAATAAACGTGATAATTTAATAATTATGCTCCATTTATATATAACTGTCATTAACATATATAACTGTCACTATTTTCTGCTATAACTCGGAAAATATCGATGGCACGAAAAAATTCTACAAATATAAATGATAGAAAATTATATTTTCAACAATTTTGGTTGTTATACTTTTTGTCGAAAAGTTGAAAATGACGAAGATATTGAGAAAAAACGGTTCTCGTTTAAAATCAAGATGGCGGCTCACATCCTTGTATAACTCCCCTCCTACTCTCTATTTCTGCAGACGTGAAACCTTCTAACTTTGTTACCCCACTAGAAAAGGATATTCCTCGAACCAAAGAAAATCTATATATAGGGTGAGGTAGATAAAGGGCCTATTAGAAATATATCGAGAACTAAAGGCAACATAATCCTGAAAATTGGAATAAAGAGGTTTTATAGAATGGTATATTTAATGAAAATATTTTCACATATTTGCTACTTCCGGTTATACCGGAAGTTGCTTATAACTTCGTTTTTTTAAATGGAACACCCTGTATATTTTTACACTTTTGGATTCTGATCGACGTCATCTTTCTTAAAATATGATGTTTTGTTATATTCTACAGGGTAGTTTAAAAGATAATTACGTTTTTTTCTTAATTTTGTAGCAATATTCACACCCTGTAGAATTGTAGCAGTTTGACATCAAAAACTCTATTTATGTTCAAATGATTTTTAATATAGTCCACTATTGTTAATAAAGTCAAAATAGCCACTTTTTTACTTTTAGTATACATTGTTGATCCAAACTCGGAATGAGTATTTTCTGAGTTTTCTTAAATGGAACACCCTGTAGTTTAATATTGTAATCAAATTATATTTTATGGTACTTTTTTATTTATATAAGATAAGCATTCCCCTTTACCTAAATGCTTTAATTTGTGGTTAACTGTTAATCGAACCAACAATCTTAACTACGTCAGTATTTTGATAGATCAACCATTATTGCTAATTTTAAGGGTAATTCCAGATTAACATGTATTTATTTTCGAAAAATTAGTTGTGATTGAATATTTTCACGGCCAACTTAATAAAATTTCACGTATTTTGTGTTACAACTCACAAATTAAAGCAGTTAGGTATAGGGAATGCTTAAGAAATAAAAAAGTACCATAAAGCATCATTTCATTACAATGATAAAATACAGGGTGTTCCATTTAAGAAAACCTAGAAAGACTCATTCCGAGTTTCGACCAACCCTGTATACTAAAATTAAAAATTAGCTATACTAGCAATTGTTAACAATAGTAGACTATATTAAAAGCTATTTGGACATAAATAGAATTTTCGATGTCAAACTAATACAATTCTACAGGGTGTGAATTTTGCTACCAAATTAAGAAAAAAATCGGTATTTTATTTTAAACTACCCAGTATAATATTACAAAACCTTATATTTTAAGAAAGAAGACGTCGGGGAGAATCCAAAAATAAAAAATATACAGGGTGGCTCATTTAAAAAAACGAGGTTATAGGCAACTTCCGGTATAACTGGAAGTAGCAAAGAGATTAAAATATTTTCGTTGAATAGGTCACGCTTCAAAACCCCTATATTTTAATTTTCATAATTCTGTTGTCTTTAGTTCTTGAGATATTTCTAATTGGACTTTTATCTTCCTCACCTTGTATATTATGTACCAAATTTTGAAACGGTAGTACTTCCCTTTCAAGAGGTTATCCGTGAGATGGATAGATATACCGCCTGCTGAGTTTTTAAACCACATTTTATTTTTTATCGCGTATAGTATTACGTCAGAACTTGTTAAGTTAAATTAAAGGATTAAAATAAAACATGTGGCTTTAAACCCGCAGATATTAGACGATGGTGATTACTGATGAGAACGTCGTTTTTCAATCTTTGGCACTGTATACCACCGAGGTGATTTTAAAAACACATAAAAACCGTAGCTCGATTGAGCCTGAGGAAAATGATTGCAGTATATAAAATGGAGATAATAATAAAATGGGGAGTAATAATAGACATCGTTTTCTCCTCTGAATGGCTTCTTTATACACTCACGGGGAATTTAAAAATACGAAGTTGAATTTTATGAAATATAGAGGAATATCTTTACATATAAAAATCTTGTGTTATAATGTTTGTCCATGCTAGTATCCAAGATCACTGAAATGATCCCAATGAAATTTTGTGAAAGTGTATTGTACGGTCCAACTTAAGTGGCATGATACCATTTTTTATCCGGATGAATGACTTTTTTTTAATTTTAAAGTTTTCTGAGACTTCAACTCCACAGCTGTAGGTAATTTGAGGCGCTCAGAGCAACAGTGGCCTAACCCAAAATCCACAATTTTACCAAAAGGCTTTTATTACATTAAAGTTATCCCTTATTTAAGTATTTTCAGAGGCAGAGTGGCCCAAGTAACGAATGCTTATATAAGTAAGATACTAAATACAAAACTCAATATATTGATATTAAGTTTAGAAAACTGATGTCGTTATTTAACTAAACTAAAAAATACCCTTGTTTAAAGTGTGATCAATTATTAATTTTAAAATTTTATATATTTAATATAGTGGAGTCACTGAAGGTTTTCATTTTCGATTTCGTTGAACCTTCATCGATTTTCATGAAAATTGGTGAGTAGTTAGAAGATACTTCAAGGAACAAAGGTGACATGATGCCAAGTTGAGCTTTTACCCTGGGGGTGGTATCCACCCTCAGGGTATGTTTTAAAGCGGTTTTTCACGTATTAATCAAAAACTACAAGCTTTTGTAAAAACGCTATAATTACCAAAATTAAAGAAAATAAAAAATGTAATATACTGCCCACTTAAAGAACTAAACTAATGTTATTTCAAAGTGAGTTATGGATAATTGAATGTATATTTTTTTCGACGAGTACTCAAATCTATGTATTCAAGCTTACATAACGGGAAAACGATGCATTTTATAGAATATACTTGTTAAGCACTTGTCAAAGTTCTTCAGAATACCTATGAAATGAGCTCCAGTAGAAGTTAATAGCATTAAAATTAAGCAATTTATGATGAAAATAAGAGAACTCTTTTGATTTTTTTAGGAAAAAGTGAAAAATAAAATATACGCCATTTCCACAACAATTAAAATTTGTAGTAATGCTCACAAGAGTTTCTTTAGGTTAAGTTGTTCGAGGAATTATTTGATAGATATTTCTGTGAACTTTGACAAATGTTTAATAAGCTTATGTTATAAAATGCATCATTTTCCCGGTATTTAAGCTTGAATATTAGATTTAGATACTCGACGAAAGAAATATATGTACATTCAATTACCTATATCTCACTTTTAGTTAACATTGAAAGGTTTTTCTAGTAGAGTTTATTTTATTTTTTATTAGACTCAATTTAGATAATAATAACTTTTTGTAAAAACTTATAATTTTTGAGTTATTTATGAAAAATCGGTTAAAAACATGCATTTTTCTCACGAAAAGTTAAAATCTTTGATCTTTAATAACTCAAAAAGTTTTGATTTATTTTAATACCTTTATATAATAAATTTTGCTTATAATTTGTCCCACTATCGAATTGTGGGGTTATTTTTAATAAAATAATTTTCACCTCCGAGGAGGGCTGGCATCCACCCCCAGGGTAAAATCTCAAGTTGGCACCATGTCACCTTTGTTCCTTGAGATATTCTCTAACCACTCACCAATTTCATGGAAGTCGATGGAGGTTCAACGAAATCGGAGGTAATAGCTCATATCCACCTTCAGTGACTGCACTAATATAGGTATTGACTAAAATTATACATAATTTCGAAATTTCACCTTGCCTTATTCATAATTGACGCTATATATTACAGTTTTCTGAGATGAGATTTTTAAGTAGCTTCTAGAAACATAAAAATATACAGGGTATTTTATTAAAACGTAATATCATAGATTTTTCTAGGTTTACGTGAATCACATTGTATATTAATTTAAATTTATGCTGAAAAACCTCCTGGTTGAATTTAAAAGTTGACGTATCCTAGCGTTTTTTTAAATTTTCTAACACAAGAACTGTATGGTTTCCATACTTTCCATAATTTCACACGAATATCACCCTGCATTTTTCATAATACAACCTACATGATAATATAGTTCGTTAATATCAGGTTGTTAGGCATCTTTTAAAACATAAAAATGTACAGGGTGTTCCATTAAAAATAAAGCTTATGCACTAAACTAGGCTTGCGTGAATCACCCTTTATATATGTATAAATTTATGTTTAAAAAGCGCATTAGACCGGGCAGTGTCGTCGCCCCCGCTAGCGCAATTATTCCGATTCAATTTTTTTGCACAAACTTGCTCAAAAAGAGGTCCTTATAACATATCCACAGGGTGCCGGGCGGTGCCGTGGTCGAAAAATTTTTTAAACAATTTTTTTTAACAAATTCACAAAAATAATTTTTTTATTTCCAACAATTTTTTTTAGATAACTTGGGTCATTCTGAGCAAAAAAGGTCTCTTGTCATTTTTCTCTAAAATTGACTGTTGTCGAGTCATACGCGATTAAAAATTTGAAAAATGCGAAAATGGCAATTTTCAAGGCAAATTCAAAAAGTGACAAAATCAAGATTCAAATACCTTCTTCAGCGTTGTGAAGAGATTTTTGTCATTAATTTACTACAAAGCTGTTATTTTTAGTTATTAACAATTAGCGCTATAGTACAACTGTATCGTCTGCCCCGTTAACGGAACTATTTCGATTAGATTTTTTTGCACAAACTTACTCAAAAAGAGGTCCTTATAACATATCCACAGGGTGCCGGGCGGTGGCGTGGTCGAAAAATTTTTTAAACAATTTTTTTTAAACAAATTCACAAAAATAATTTTTTTATTTCCAACAATTTTTTTTAGATAACTTGGGTCATTCTGAGCAAAAAAGGTCTCTTGTCATTTTTCTCTAAAATTGACTGTTGTTGAGTCATACGCGATTAAAAATTTGAAAAATGCGAAAATAGCCATTTTCAAGGCTTCATAACTCGATCAAAAATGATTATTATGAAATTCAAAAAGTGATAAAATCAAGATTCAAATACCTTCTTCAGCGTTCGGAAGAGATTTTTGTCATTAATTTATTACAAAGCTGTTATTTTTAGTTATTAACAATTAGCGCTATAGTCTAACTGTATCGTCGCCCCCGTTAGCGGAACAATTTCGATCAGATTTTTTTGCACAAACTTACTCAAAAAGGGGTCCTCATAACATATCCACAGGGTGCCTTGCGGTGCCGTGGTCGAAAAATTTTTAAACAATTTTTTTTAAGCAAATTCACAAAAATAATTTTTTCATTTCCAACAATTTTTTTAGATAACGTGGGTAATTCTGAGCAAAAAAGTTCTCTTGTAATTTTTCTCTAAAATTAATTGTTGTCGAGTTATATGCGATTAAAAATTTGAAAAATGCGAAAATGGCCATTTCAAGGCTTCATAACTCGATTAAAAATGATTATTATGAAATTCAAAAAGTGACAAAATCAAGATTGAAATACCTTCTTCAGCGTCCTGAAGAGATTTTTGTCATTATTTTATTACAAAGCTGTTATTTCTAGTTATTAACAATTAGCGGTATAGTCCAACTGTATCGTCGCCCCCGTTAGCGGAACTATTTCGATTAGATTTTTTTGCACAAACCTAAGTCGACTTTACATTACATGATTTATCATGTGATTTGTCGTATGATTTGGTCATGGAGTGAAATTTACATGTTTACACTGTGTGATTTGTCATATGATTTTGCATTGTTTATACGGCTCGTTTTGTCATAAGCGTTGTCATGCGGCTCGTCATGGGAAAAATCATATGACAATCACATGATAAATCATATAGTGTAAAGTCGACTTTACTCAAAAATAGGTCCTTATAGCATATCCACAGAGTGCCGGCCGGTGGTCGAAAAATTGTTTAAACAATTTTTAGACCACGGCACCGGCCGGCACCCTGTGGATAGGTTATAAGGACCTCTTTTTGAGTAAGTTTGTGCAAAAAAAATCTAATCGAAATAGTTCCGCTAACGGAGGTGACGATACAGTTGGACTATAGCGCCAATTGTTAATAACTAAAAGTAACAGCTTTGTAATAAAATAATGCCAAAAATCTCTTCAAGACGTTGAAGAAAATATTTGAATCTTGATTTTGTCACTTTTTGAATTTCATAATAATAACTTTTAATCGAGTTTTGAAGCCTTGAAAATGGCCATTTCCGCATTTTTCAAATTTTTAATGGCGTATAACTCGACAACAGTCAAGTTTAGAGAAAAATGACTACAGACCTTTTTTACTCAAATTGATCCAAATTATCTAAAAAAAAATTGTGGGAAATGAAAAAATTATTTTTGTGAATTTGTTTAAAAAAAAATAGTTTAAAAAATTTTTCAACCACGGCACCGCCCGGTACCCTGTGGATATGTTATAAAGACCTCTTTTTGAGTAAGTTTGTACAAAAAAATTGAATCGAAATAGTTCCGTTAACAGGGGCGACGATACAGTTGGACTATACCGCTAATTGTTAATAACTAAAAATAACAGCTTTGTAATAAAATAGTGACAAAAATCTCTTCAGGACGTTGAAGAGAGTATTTGAATCTTGATTTTGTCACTTTTTGAATTTCACAATAATCATTTTTAATTGAGTTATGTAGCCTTGAATATGGCCATTTTCGAATTTTTCAAATTTTTAATCGCGTATAACTCGACAACAGTCAGTTTTAGAGAAAAATGACAGGAGACCTTTTTTGCTCAGAATGACCCAAATTATCTAAAAAAAAATTGTTGGAAAAAAAAATTATTTTTGTGAATTTGTTTAAAAAAAATTGTTTAAACAATTTTTCGACCACGGCACCTCCCGGCACCCTGTGGATATGTTATAAGGACCTCTTTTTGAGTAAGTTTGTGCAAAAAAATCGAATCGGAATAATTGCGCTAGCGGGGGCGACGATACTGCCCGGTCTACATATTTATGCATAAAAATCGACGGGTCTCAGCGTTTTTTATAATGTTTTAAAACAAGGACAGAAATAATTTTATTCCATAAGTGCGCTCCGCCCTATATACAGTGATGAGCGCTCTAATAACCGGTAAAATAACGCAAACTTTGAAAAACATATTAAGTTGTGAGCTAAAATGTTGTGAAGCTATGAAGCAAGTAGTGGTGGGAAATTTAGTGAGAGAAACCTATAAATGTAAAATATTGATTATTATATCTTACCTAAAGACATATCAGAGGAGTATGCCAACTAAAACTGTCACTGTCAAAGTGGTAGTTGCCGAACTCTTCCGATACGTCTAAAGGTGGGAAAAAATCAATAAAATGTAAATTTATAGGTTTCTATCGCTAAATTTCCCACCTGTCGTAGTTACATCTCTTTTTATCTCACAATTTAATGTGGTTTCCGTCTTTTACGTTATTTTGCCGGTTATTAGTGCACTCATCACTGTATAACCGGAAAATCGCGGAATGTTTAATTATTCTAAACAAAAAAGAAATGAAAAACGTTTTGTGTGGATTCGGCAGTGGATTTTGGGAACTGAAAAATACGGCGTCGCAATCAATTAGATACTGTCTAAGCTCATTATTGATTATCCAGCACAGTTTTGGATTTTTTTAATAGAATGAATCCTGCTGATTTCGAAAGACTTGCTTGTAAAATTGGTCCTATTATATTAAAGCCAGATACCCAATTCACAAAAGCAATTAGTGTAAAATAACGACTTGCTATAACTCTATTGTAGCACTAAATTATTCTGCCACTTTTATCTAAGCATTACGTATTTTTTTAAAAATTATGTTTATTCAATTTGAAATTCTAATTTCTAATTATGTTTATTTTTTAAAATTCTTATACTTGATGTGGTATACAAAAGACTTTATAGAAAAGCATTTTGGAATTACACATCATAATTTCCACAATTTGGAAAACTTTAACTCGTCAAGTTAGTCCAAACCTCTCAGCGGGATAGTTTAAGTAGTGCAAAGATTAGAGGAAACCACATTATTTAAAGGATCCTGCAACACTCCTTAAATATGAAAAAGTGGCCCCAGTCAAATTTAACGAAAGTTTAGTCAATGCTAGTTCTCAATGCGTAGATTAAGAAAGTCCATGGGACCTAGGTCTGAAATACTATTATTCTAAAGCTATAACCTTCTGAATTTATTGGCTTCAGGTGCTCGGTTTACGATAAGTGCACTAATTCACGGTCAAGTGAACGAAAATATTTAAAAAGTTTTCATTTAAAAATCTTTTAGTAATATTTTTAATATTTTTCAATCCATATTTAGCCAAACAGCCGCACTCCCTCTAAGGGGAAAATTCAGCCATCCCAGATACCTAGGGTATCAAAAGAATTGAGCTCTGGTGGGACTCTTTCCGTGTTATCGAGCCCTAGGTGACTTGGTACGCCGGAGTATCTCCCAAAAATTTTCGCACGCATCAGGAGATCGAGAGTAGCATAGCATTCTGCATAGTCTTGTAAAGATGTTCGTTTAGACCCAGCTTTTTGATGTTTTCTATGAGGTTCTTTGGAATGACTCCAGTAGTAGAAAGAATAATAGGTATGGTCTGGGTACTTTCCATTCTCCATTGTCTCCTTATTTGTATTTCGAGATCTCTATAATTTTCGTTGTGCTTAACACGCAGATTATTGTTGTTAGGTATCGCCACCTCTATTATTGTTGTTTGCCTAGTAAGTTTATTAACTAGTATGAGACCCGGTCTATTGTGTGCCACTGTTTGGTCTGTGAGCACAGTGCGATCCCAGTATAGCTTGTAGTTGTCGTTTTCAAGCATTCTATCAGGGAGGTATTAACAATAAGGAAGATGGTCGGTTTGGAGAAGTCCAAGTTTGTTAGCTAGTTCTTGGTGGATAATCTTTCCTACTGTAAAAAAGTAGAAATCTACTAAATGTGGCAACGCTGTTGCAGTTTCTGCAGATGCGATGACATGCGCATTTGGAAAAGTCTTTAGTGGCGCCACCTTTCCAGTTTAGTCAAGAATTAAAGAGAATGAACCGTAATTGCCATTAAGGATAACAGTGCATGAGCAGGCCTACGCCTCTCCGAGAATGACTCCAACAAGAGTCGAAAATCGTCGATTCAGAGTGCTGGTCTGCGCTCCCTATTCTAAGTGAAAAATAAGATTGTTTTGCCTTCGCATTGCAACTGAATAAAAATGGAATTTTTATTTTATTGAAAATATTTATTATTGAAAGAAGAGATACTCATTTTCTTCATGCGATATGCTTCATGAAGAAGTGCGATAGAAAATGTGCCTCTAGAGCGACATAAGAATTATTAAGTTTTGATAAATGCGTAACACATATCCAATGCCATTAGGACAGCAGTTTCGCCTTATCTTTAGAAAACTACTAAACAGTGGCAAATTTACGTGGGGGATAGAGAAATTCCCCCCATAACACTGTCCAGATTAAAAAAAAATTTTGAAAAATAAAAAATACATTAGCTGACATGAAACTTGACAGACAAATTCAACCCAATAAACTAGATGGTTAGAAAAATTAAGGAAACTTATTGCACAATATAAGTTCTTATCTATCTCTTTTATATAATTTTAGTTTATCTACTTTTATGTCTTGGAAGTCTCCCCCCCAAGACAAATGTTCCGACACTGCTACTGCATCGCCAGTAAATAGACGAACAACCACAACAAATATCTTACCTTTTAACACATGCAGATTATAAACATGATCTCAATCTTAACAACAGCACCATTTGATTTAAAAAAATTCAACAATAACAATTATATCTGATATTCGGAACATTATTATTTGCAAACCATCTAATAGTCCTTGGGCCCACATATAAAATTATTATTTATTACCACACCGTCGAAACTTTTTGTACTTGTTATTTGGGTAAAGTCGGACAAATTTGGAGCTTGGCGCATTATTATAGTGGGGAGTTTGATAGTCAAGCTGTCACGAAGTTGTCAATTTTATACAAGAAAAAAATTTATAACCACATTGATCATTTAATTTTAATCAATGGTGTTTATCGTATAAACAACGAAAACAATTTTGTCGCACAAAAATATTGGGCCATATGACGCGTCGGACACGCTAAATATGTCAAACTTACGAAAATAATAAATTTATTACCACATGGCTAATTTTAACAGATTCTACCATAAAACCTTTTTACAATAATGTGGTAACCTTGTCGGACAATTTTTACGGGGCATATGCGCAGTCGGATGCACCGAAGATGTCAATTTCCTGATTTTTTTTATTTATTACCACAGATGTCATTTTTATTTTGTACCTACTGTTTTTTTTTGTGTAATGCATATTGGATCACTTGTCGGACAATAATAATGGGTCAAAAATTTTGAAAAAATTTTTCGAAATATTCCCTCCTGTCGGATTTCTTTTTGAAAATTCGAGAAAAAAAAGCTACAGAACGATGTTTGTCATTGTTCAAGGAGTATGTACACAAATTTTCAGATAAAAATTTTTCCAAAATTTTCCCTCTGGTCGGAAATTATTCCCTTTTAAATGTTTTACTGTACCAATTTTCGGCTAAATAGATTCAAAAGTATGCTATTCAAAATTTTTTTGACAATGCCTTCTCTTAAGGACGTCGATAACCTGAAAGAATTAAGTTTTCTGTTCGTTTGCCCCATAATTTTTGTCAGACAATTACATTTTTTGTTCCAGAATATTATTACTTGTAACCTACTAATTTTGTCGGAAAAATGGTTGTAAAGATAAGGGATGTACGAACCCAGCATAGTTTAAAAGTAGGTATAGTTTACTAATAAAAATTAAATTTTTTGTCTGACTGTCAATTTGCCCCAATTTTTTGTCGGACACTTATGCCCTGTTGCACCAACAGATCTTAAGTCGAGAATATCATAAAAATTAATATAATAGAATTATAATATATTACAATAAGAATACCATAGTATAATAATAGATATAATTGATAATAAGGTAAGAATCTAAAATTATGGTGCAACGTAAGTGATAGTCAAGGAGGCCCTATCTCTAAGTAGAGCTTAGCTAAGCTGGAGCTTGAAATCTTTTGGTGCAACCAGGCATTAGATTTTTTTATTTAGAATATATTTACTTATATCCTCCTATTTTTGTCGGAAAAATGGTTGTAAATAAAAAAAATTCAAGGAAATTAATATTTTTGACAGCGATGTGGTAATAAATTTATTATTTTCATAAATTTGACATATATCTAGCGTGTCCGACACGTCATAGGGCCCAATATTTTTGTTCGACAAAATTGTTTTCGCTGTTTATATGATAAAAACCATTGATTAAAATAAAATGACCAATGTGGTTATACATTTTTTTCCTCCATAAAATTGACAACTTCGTGACAGCTTGACAGAAAAACGCCCCACTACCATAATGCGCCAAGCTCCAAATTTGTCCGACTCCTCCCAAATAACAAATACAAAAAGTTTCGACAATGTGGTTATAAATAATAATTTTATATTATGTGGGCCCAAGGACTATAAGTTATTTGCAAAAACTATTGCTTCGTCGACATGTTTTTAAAATGCCCTTTATTCTGCATGCGTGAAAACGAGAGATGTCTTGTGTCGCTCTAGCAGCACTTTTTGTGTTTGTACTAATGATTAACAACCAAACTACGAGGCAATTGTAAAAAGGGCGGCATTCTTGTTATTGACATCACTCGTGCTACCAAAGACCGTCTTGATGTTTCCTTAGAGCGAAAGTTAAGTTGAATTTTAAAAGGTGGTTCAACTCTTCCACCTGATCAAGTCTCACGGACTCCCCCTACATTTAATCGCAATGCAATATCTTCTTCTTCTTCTAGTGCCGACTCCACTAATGAAGGTTGGCTGTAACCTGTAACCATTGCAAATTCGTCTATATCTTATGCTTTTCTCAAAAGCGTCTGTGTGTCTAACCCGGTCTAGTAGCGAATTTTGTTCAGCCAGGACACCTGATATGAAAAACATTGTAACTCACTTTTGCTTAGTTTACAGGAGAGCGATTTAAAGAAATTTCCAAAACATTTTATTTGTTTACTGTGTCAGCTTTTATATTTTTTGTAATGTTCTTAATCCATATTTTATAACTTTTTTTCAGCTTTTTACTTTTACATTATCACATTGTTGTCAACATTACTTGTCCTGATTTAGTTCGAGTTACAATAGCAAATTTTTTCAGAATTTTAAGTGAAGATCATTGTAAGTGGTTCATACAATGATATTTCAACACAGTATGTTTTTTGGTTAGGTGCATATAAATTGTAACTAATCAGTAAATATCCAAATAAAGAGATTATAATTAATTTATTAGATTGGTTTTACTTGAAACGTGATTTTTTTGCTCAGACAAGTAGTATTTAAGAATTTACGTCATGCATACTAACAAGAAGTAGGTAAATAAAATATTATCTTTTAGCTTTATTTATTACAAAATGAACATTTAAAAATTATAAAACAGTTTATATTCTATTAAAAAATAAACAAAATTAACCCCTAGCAAACTTTTATTCAGAGTCATCATCCGAATATTCTGTTTGTGGAAAATGAGGAAGATTTAACTAAAAACTGCAACATTGCTCTGGTATAGCTTTACCAGAACACAAAGCAACAAGATCTTTATATTTTGAAATGGTTATGGGAAGTAACCCATTATAAGCCAAAGGAATTTGTACTTCCCCTAAATCGTGTATATTTTTATTCCTGGATTTGGTAGCCCTTTTGATCGATTTTGGTTTGCATTCTAAGTTTATAGACGATAATTATTGATCAGAAATAAGATCGTACTGAAAACTAATAATATGTGGTTATCACCCTAGTTGTAAAATAGCAAAAATTTCGAAAAAAACTTACAAAAACAAGTATTCGCATTTTACGTTTTTCAACCATTTATGCTACACTTAGGACCTTCATATTTCACCCAGACAAACTTTATGATACATTAAAACAATACTGTAAATTTCATTAAGATCGGTTCAACAGATTTTTGCAAAATAAATTTTGCAATCCAGCTTTCGCAAAAAATTCATTTTTTCAAAATGTTACAGGACTGAAAATAAAGCAGATAGCAAGTTGAATTTTTTTTTGCTTATAGAAGTGTACTGTACCTTTCATTTGCAATAATTTTCAAAATTAAAATCGATTATTTACCACGGCGTCAGAAAATTTTTGAAATAAACAATAATTTTTGCTGCTACGCGCAGGACAGCGGTGTTCGATTCACACAAGTTGATTTCCACCAAAATGTCTTCCAATCTTTATCTAATATATTATTTTCTTACTCTATATTTTGTTGTATTTTAATATTTTAATTCCACCAAAAATTAAACTAATTTTATTATTGTTTGTGAAATATTGTTTAAACAATTGCATATGTTTAAAAATAATAAACTTATTATTTAAGTTAAAATATATGAACAAAGAAAGTTTTTGCTAATAAAAGTGTTATTTCAAAGGATAGAGTATGTGTTTTTATTTTGCAATAAACAAATTTATTTATTTATATCGAAATGTAATAAAAATTAAAATGTATCAATCATTATCAAAGGTCATTGGAATGCCCAATCAGCGCAAACTATCCGCTGTCCTGCGCGTAGCACCAATAATTAATGTTTATTTAAAAAAATTCCTGATGCCGTGTTGTTAATCGATTTCAATTTTGCAAAATTCCAAATGAAAGGTACGGTACACTTCTATAAGCAAAAAAATTTTCAACTTGCTATCTACTTTATTTTCAGTCCTGTAACATTTTGAAAAAATGAATTTTTTACAAAAGCTGGATTGCAAAATTTATTTTGATGGTTGAAAAACGTAAAATGCGAATACTGGTTTTTGTATGTTTTTTCACAATTACTGCTATTTTGCAACAAGGGTGACTATTTTTAACCAATTCTATGTTGTACAACTCTTCCAACAAATGTGTACAACCAATTCAGTACAACTTTTCCCGGAAATGTATACTTTTAAAGTTATAATCAAAAAACCAAGAAAAAAATCGAATTTTTCCTTAATTTTTTGACATTTTGGTTATTTAAACAATGTTCCGGACCTTTTTGAGAGGGAGGATAACTCAAATATTATTATTTGATTTATTTTCAAGCAATTTCTGCAAAAAAATTTGAGTCACCTCTCAACGTCCAAATATACTAATATTTTTACAGATGCGCCCTGGTCTAAAATTCTAATGCTACACAAGCAACTTTTCTCTTAATAAAATCAAATAGCGCACTACTTATTTCAGTAGGCCCCTTTTTACCTGTGGTTTCATCCCATGCATAACAATAACCTTCCGCAGATCCAAGATCAAAGATAGTACAGTTGTACACGTTAAACTTCCGTTTATAATAAAACAATGATACCTCTGATTGGAGCGTAGTTAATATATTTTTTGCAAATCAAAGCAGGCAGTTACAACCGTTTCTGTTTTCTTAGAGACCTCTTTATCGCGATTTTTGGCTTCACGTGCAACACATTTATTTGCAATATGTAAAACATATTCATTTTCTATTTGGTCTTTCTCTGCTTTAGTGTTATGTAGATTTCAAGTAAGACATATCTTTTTTCGGTGCAAAAAAACTGATATTAAACTCAGTATTGAATATGTTTGTGTACTGACTTTTGGTGGCTGGTTTATCGCATGGGTGATTCTCAAACATCCATTCATTATATAGTGAATACAATTTGGGAAAAGTTAAAGACTCATCAAAATACATCTTACTTGTTCTTTGCCTTAGATAATGGGATTATTTTGCTGGAACAGAGTTTATATGCGCACGAATCGAATTTTTAATACTTTCGTCTACATCATTTGCCATGTTCTTGTGGCGACCACGCATATCTCCAGGTATACGCCCTCCGCCTTCATGACTATCAATTTTTTTGAATAGTGTAGTTAACCACATATCTGTTATGTTAAAAGTGTCCAAAAATGTTTTCTTACAAACATGAAGTCGGTGTTCTGCCAACTGCAAATTATATTCATATGTCTAGTGTCTTCTGGACTCTTTTAGCTTTGCAACTTTCCTCTCTTATCTGAGAACATATCTACATAAATATTCGCTTTGTTGGTCGTGATCAGCCATTGCCCAAAAATGATTAAATAAATTGAGTCTATCATTTTCAGATAATTTCGATTTACATTTTCTGATACATTTATCGTTACATCCAGGTCCCAGTTCTCTAATTTTCGATAATTTTCCAGTTTTGCCAGTATATTCTTGGCCAGAGTTCCTCAGTTTCGTCAAGACATTCATTTTCCAAACTCTAGAATCCCTTTGTCCCTTCCTTCCAAGATTTTTCTTCTTGGGGTATTGTTTTTTCTTAGCAGACGTATCTAATGGTGAACTTGTATCTTCGGTGCATGTAGAAGTTTCCACTGTCGATGTATCTTGAGCGTGCAATCCACTGTGACCATTGATTATCTGAGTTTCATCAGTAGAAGTTAGTTCAGCAGTGAATGATATAGGTGTTATTATTTTTGTTTGAAATTCTAAACTAGTATTTTTACATGAGTTTTTACGATTTGAGGCATGCTAACTATGCTCAGCAGTTAATAATATAGAATTTACTTATTGACTACATTGACTTACAACGCAGTTATAAAAACTTACTCGATAAATGTTTCGAGAAAAACATTGTATCCCGTGTTACAATGTTTTAGTAAAAAAATTTCATCAATAATAAAAAATTTTAATATTGTAACATTGGTTACAACGTTTTTTCCACCCAGTGATCAAAAATTTGCACTTACAATGAGGTTATTTTGTTAAATAACTTTATAATTACATAAGATAGGATAAAAGTTCTTAGACCAAATTGAAGGTTATCGTTTATAGATGCTATTTAAGCCATAGTTGAAAGACATTGTAAGTGGAAATACAATGTTTTTCATATGTCGTCTACCTGAACCCATTTTTCCTTCGAGTTTACCTTTCATAATTAGCTATAATATCTCATACTTCTCATTTCTAAGTATGTGCTCCAAAAATGCTCTTTTTTTTAATGGTGGCCAAAGGTTCTCTGCCTCTTCCCATTCTGTGCAACACCATGTCATTCGTAACATGATCGGTTCACGGTATTTTCAAAATTCTCCTGAAAATCCAGATCTCAAAAGCTTCTTGTTTTCTCATTAAGTCAACATTAACAGTCCAAGCTTCGATACCATTAAGAAGAATGGAGTGGATATAACATTTTACCATCCGATATCGGATTTGCAGGTTGAGTCTTTGGTTACTCAGAAATTTCCTCATCTTCAAAATAGCTGCTCTTGATTGCTCTATTCTTGATCGAATTTCTGATTTCGGATTTAGATCTTCCGTAATCCAGACTCCTAAGTATTTCAATACAATATAAAGTCTCTTTATACTTCATATTTTACTTCATACTTTTAAATAAGTAAGACATTAAAAATAAATTTCAAATTTGGTATTTACTTTATGTTATAATGTCGCAGCCATTTTACAATTACAAAGGAGAGAAGCCCCTAGATTTCAACTGTTTACCAACACCTGGAAATCAATACTTAACTTTACCGATTTGTTCCTCTAGAGATATGTGGGCGTAAATCCTTATAGACGGGAAATATCCCAAGAGATATATAGGGTCTCTTTCGATTAAAATGTATTGACGGATTTATGATAGAGTTTGCTTTATATTTCATTTCTGTACCTACACTATAATAAATGATACGATATTTTTGTCAAGATTGATCTTGCTGGATAGTATTTTGAAATATTCATTACACATTATACTTATACGACGTAACTTTAATTTTTGATGACAAGATGGCGATAAAACAAAATATATACTAAGAATTAAACAATCTCTCTAGCACTTACTTCCTTGAAAGAGAGTAATGTTCGTCATGATATTGTATATGGTTCGTCTCGATGTTTTCGATTTGCAGAGTGCTTAAAGACAGCCATTATTATTCATCTTCATAAGGGTGGTGAAAAATCTGATGCCTGCAACTATAGACCTTATTATATAAGACCTATTGCCTTACTACCAGTACTCTACATAATTATTGAGAGGCTCATTAAAACTCGACTTATGTCCTTTATTGGTGATAACAACAATTTTATCACAAAATCAGTTCGGATTTTTAACTAATAAATTTACCACTGATGCCATGTTTTCTGTACTACATGAGGTTTACCAAGCACCAAACAATAATCTTTATACTGCCACTGTTTTCTGTAACTATGCTAAAGCTTTTGATTGTGTAAATCACGACATCTTGATTAAAAAACTAAATTTCTATGGAAGTCGAAGTATTTCTGTGAATTTGTTCCAATCCTACTTGAATAATAGGAAACAACTAGTTAGAGCAAATGATACTGATCCTATAGTCTCAACAACATTGTATGCGGAGTACCACAAGGTTCACTATTGAGTCCTCTTCTGTTTCTTATCTTTATAAATGACATCACTAATTTAAAAATTTCTGCAAAGAGATCAGGCGAGTGGAGCGAATTTCGCAAAGCTCTGACTGAAAGCCAAAAGAGAATCATGGAGGAAGCACTACGAGGAGATAGAACAGACTACAGAAATGGCAAGACTCCAAAAGGTTCTCTCGAAAGAACCTAAAAGCAATAGTCAGGCGACTACATACAAACCAGTGAAGAGAAACTGAGAAAACTATTCAATGTTCACATCCCTGGGTCACTAAACAGAATGATGACACCAGAAGTTCTACAGCAAGAAGGACCAGTTACCATGAAATATGGAAATAGGGGAAGCTGGAGGGCTGCAAAAGAGATGGTGACACCAGACAAAATAAAATGGGCAGTAAGTTCATTTAAACCATATAAATCACCGCAAATAGACGGGATTTATCCTGTACTTTTGCAAAAAGGTACAGAAGCAATGTACAAGCAAATGTGTACAATACTTTGTGCAAGTATTGTGCTGGGGTATGAACCAGTTGCTTGGAGGTCGACAAGGGTAGCATTCATACCAAAGCTTGGTAAGAGTGGACGTATGACTACAAAGTCCCTTAAACCAATAAGTCTGATGTCATTTGTACTAAAGAGATTGGAAAAACTGGTAGATAAACATATTAGGGATGGAATATTGGTTGAAAAACCAATAGAAGAAGACCAATATGCATATAGGCCAGGTGCATCAACAGAAACAGCACTGCACCATCTATTACAGAGGGTGGAGTATATTCTGGAAAACAAAAAGGTGATGTTGGGAGCCTTTCTCGACATAGAGGGAGCCTTCAACAACACGTCATTCAATGCTATCACAAAGGCCATCCGACTGAAAGGAGTGGATGAAATAAGCTGCAGTTGGATAGAATGCATGATTAAAAGCCGCGTGGTATATTTAACACTGATGGGCGAGACCATGGTACGAGTTGCCAGAGGATGCCCACAGGGAGGTCTATTATCTCTGTTAGTGTGGAATCTGGTTACGGACGGACTGATTGGAACGCTCAACAGGAAAAAATATAACGTCCTGGATTATGCAGATAATTTTGTCATTATGGCATAAGGCAAGTTCAATACAACGGTCAGGGATAATATGCAACAGACCCTGAACGTAGTATCAAAATGGACAAGTGAGGTAGGATTGTCCGTAAGCCCTCACAAACCCAAAATAGTAGCCTACACCAGAAGGAGAAAATTAGAGGGAATAGGACCTGTGCATCTCATGGGATTTCCCTAAAGGTGGAGAGGGAAGTAAAATATCTGGGAGTCATAATAGACACAAGGCTTACCTGGAATCAACACCTAGAACGAATAACCAAAAAACCGATGGCCACTTTAATGGTGACCAGACGCACACATGGCAGAACATGGGGACTTAAACAGGACATGATGTATTGGATATACAACATGATGGTAAAGCCCAAAATAACGTATGCAGCATTGGTCTGGTGGTCAAAGGTGTAGCAGAGAAATGCTATAGAGAAGTTAGGCAAGATACAAAGTCTTGTCTGTTTTTAAAAGCTTTAAAGAACCCAAGGATAACCTCAAGGCTTGTATGGGAATGCTGCGAAGAACTTGACACCCTGGCGGAATATAATGAGGATAAACTCATTTGGGTGCCTGGACTTAAAGGGATCGCTGGTAATAAGAAAGCTGACGAACTTGCTAGACGAGGATCAGCAACAAAATACTTCGGTCCAGAACCGGTACTGGGAGTGCCCAAAAGCACAATCAGAGACCGATTAAGAGGCTGAATACGAAGACAGCACAAAGAATACTGGGAAAAAATTCCCACGTAATAGCATGCGAAGATATTTATACCTCAGACATGCGCAACAAGAGCTGAAGATCTGTTAAAAATGAACAGAAATCAGCTGAAAATCACTACAGGTTTCTTAACTCGACACTTTCCAGTAAAAGGACACCTACACACGATAGGACTATATAACGGAGATCTCAGTTGCAGACTATGCAATAGAGAGACCGAGACAGTCAGACATTTATTGCGCGATTGCGAGGCTCTGGACCGCAAGAGACAAGCAATATATGGAGACTGCAAACCAAGTCCGATAGTATATGGCACTAACCCAATGGACCTTTACAGGCTAGTGAAAGGCACTACTATATTGGATTGGGTGTCATGAGAACAATAATGGAAGAAAGCACAATAAGCTGAAAAGCTGCAGTGCGACCGGGGTGCATGTATGAATGGCTTCCAGGAAAAATAAAGAGAGCTTTTATATCAAGAAGTTATTAGTTATTAATAAATAATTATTTACCTAAAATTTTAGTTGTGAATTAAAGATTTTGTTGGAAAAACCCGCATTTTCCGCGGAAAATTTTCATCTAACTAAATCGGGAAAACCATATCTCTATGCAGAATTTAATTACGGTGAATTTTTATTTGAGTATTTTTGGTGTAAAGTTAACATTTTTGTAATTATAGAGCAAAAATTGAAAATACACGTATTTCGGGCGCCAATTTGTTTACAAAAATTAGCACAGTATCTGCGAACTTTGTATACCTATATTATTAATACGTAGAATCATAAGATTCGATTCCAACAATAAACTTTTCCTTCTATTTTGGAAATTATCCCAGAGTATAATACCCGTAGTGCCTTTAACGTTTAATGTCCGAATAAATTATTCTTCATATGCAAAAAATTTGAATGAATTTTGATTTAATTAGTTTTCAAATAAGTACATTTACCAGCAATAATCGTAACGTAATTGTGGTAACCATAGTTTTACTTAGGTTATTATTTGTCAACTTGACAGTATTTAACTAGTTATTTAAATTTAATACCCTAGGGCATTATTTTCCAAAATAACGCCGTCGGGGATTTTATCATACTTAACTGACTTTAAAATCATGTCATTATTTTTGTCAAATAATATAACAGCCGGACATTCAAATTATTTGTAACACTGTCAATAATTTTTCATTTTTGAAATGTTCACTCTTTTTTAATATTGCAAAAATTGCAATTCATCAATGTTACAGCTTCAACAACGTTAATAAATCCTCTAGCAGTGTTCCCTTTACGCTTCCGAACAATTTATTTGTTTTCCAGTAGATATAAAATGTATTATTGATATTAGTCCAGAAAGCCACTGCGCATCCGCTAGGAAAAATATTCTAATTCGGATTTTTTGCACAATCTTACTCAAAAAGGACTCCTTTTAACAAATTTGCATGTTGCCAGGACCAAAAGGTGGTCAAAAATTTTTTAAACGTTTTTTTTTTGTTTTTTTTCTAAAATTATTTTTTTCTTGCATGGAAAAAAGTTTTTTTAGGTTTTTTGGATCATTCCAAACAGAAAAGGTCTTTAGTGACTTTTCTCTAAAAATGATAGTTTTTGACATATAAGCGATTAAAAATTGAAAAATTGCGAAATCGGACATTTTTAACCCTCAAAAACTATGTGAAAAACTGAAAATTTTAATGTTGCCAAGGTAAGTACATATTCTTTAAACATCGATTGATGAAATCCCGAAGAGTTTTTTGCAATACAATATTCAAAACTCCTTTGTTTTTTAATTGCTAATCAAGCGTGCGCGGCACTATTTTCCACCGACAGTATGGTGCAAATGAAAGGAATAAATTCGTTATTTCATAAACTGGCGACTTTAAGGAAAAATCCCGAAACCGGTCGATTTTTATTTTTAAGTTATGATATTGTGGCATATATGGTATACTAGTGACGTCATCCATCTGGACGTGATGACGTAATCGATGATTTTTTTAAATGAGAATAGGGGTCGTGTGCTAGCTCATTTGAAAGGTTCTTCAATTCTCTATTCAGTATTAAATATAAACATTTAAATAATTATTTATACAGGGTGTCCAAAAAATTTTTATTAAATTAAATTATTTGACAAAAACATAAGTAGAAGGACACACTGTATAAATAATTATGTAAATGTTTATACATTACTGGATAGAGAATTGAAGAGCCTTTCAAATGAGCTACCACACGACCCCTATTCTTATTTAAAAAAATCATCGATTACGTCATCACGCCCAGACGGATGACGTCACTAGTATACCATATATGCCACAATATCATACCTTAAAAATAAAAATCGACCTGTTTCGGGATTTTTCCTTAATCTCGCCGGTTTACGAAATAACGAATTTATTCCTTTCATTTCCACCATACTGTCGGTGGAAAATAGTGTCGCGCACGCTTGATTAGCAATTAAAAAACAAAGGAGTTTTGAATATTGTATTGCAAAAAACTCTTCGGGATTTCATCAATCGATGTTTAAAAAATATCTACCTACCTTGGCAACATTCAAATTTTCAGTTTTTCACCATAGTTTTTGAGGGTTAAAAATGGCCGATTTCGCAATTTTTCAATTTTTAAACACTTATATGTCAAAAACTATCATTTTTAGAGAAAAGTCACTAAAGACCTTTTCTGTTTGGAATGATCCAAAAAACCTAAAAAAACTTTTTTCCATGCAAAAAAAATAATTTTAGAAAAAAAAAACAAAAAAAAATGTTTAAAAAATTTTTGACCACCTTTTGGTCCTGGCAACATGCAAATTTGTTAAAAGGAGTCCCTTTTGAGTAAGATTGTGCAAAAAATCCGAATTAGAATATTTTTCGTAGCGGATGCGCAGTGGCTTTCTGGACTATATCGGTTCGCTTTTTCTATCTATGTACTGGGTTGAAATCAACAGGAGACTTTGTTCTAAAATGATTTAATATACGTATCGATCTTATGCATATTGAACTAGATTTCGATTAATATACTGTTAAGATCTATTTTTTATTACTTTAATATCAATTAATCTTTATTTAACTACTCCAATTAATTATTTAATCAATTATCCAATTGTCACAAATCATACAAAAAAATTAAGAAAAAATTTCAGGTTGCCTTTTTATAATACAAAAAAAAATATCTAAATTATCTTATGTTATACTTATCTTCTCTCGTGGTTTCAGTATCTCTTAGTTGGTTCTAATCGGGAAAAAATATTAGGAAAGGGAATTAAATAGAAATATAAAATAAGCATACAAAATTGTCTTTTATTATCAAAATCAATACTCTAAGAATCGATCAAATTTAAACCTGTGGACACAGCTGTCCGAATGAAATTTTTACCATTTAAATTTATTCTATTTAAAAAAAGTAATTTATCGGTTTGTTCCCGATGACTTTGATAAAACAAGCTAAACAAACAAATTTAGGTATTCGCAAAATTACCTATACTTCCTATTTACTTTTTAAAATATTGGAATCTTAATTCATATGCTTTTACTCCAAATTTTAATTTCCGTACATAAAAATATCTTTCACATAAATTGACTGACCTTTTGCTTCACTCACTCTGATGTCTTCTCTTGACCCAAAACAGCTCTCCCTCGTTGACTATGTTAGGCTACCCATCAAAGCCCTCTCCGTTCTCAAGCTTCAAATCTATCAGCATACCAGCACCAATTCTCCAACGAGCCAGGCCTTTTTTAACCAGTACTCGATTCAAACAGACTCCAAAAATTCTCTCCTCTCCTTCTCACAATATTACAGAATCAAAGAGGTATTTCGCCTCAATTTGATCTGTCTCTCGTTCCACTTTTCAGCTCTATTCTCCACTATCAAACAACCACTGGTACTTGCTATCTAACTATCCACGAAAACGTTTACTGCTATTCAGCGATGCCAATAACATAATAATCTTTTTTTTTCTCAAACTGTCTCAAATTTCAAGCTTCTCTTTCCCCATTCCAAATTTCCTAGCCAATCAGAAACATTTATCTCTCCTCCTTCCTCTCTTTTCATTCGAAAACAAACAGTCATTCTTTCAAAATTATTCCTACCATCATATTAATTACTTTCGGGGAATTCTACAACATTTACTCGGGTTAAACAAAAAGAGAATAAAATTCCAAACTTTCTTTTAAACTATTTTTCTAGAAACTAATAATTACCTCTACCTGTAGATTCTACTTTTCCCGTAATAAACAATCTTTTTACATTATGATCCTAAACAAATCTTCCTTTCACTTTAATTATTCAGAAGTCTTTAATTCTTCATCGAAAAGCTCATTAAAGGAGAAATCCACTTACATGCAAACTAACTTCTAATAAATATTTACAAATCAATATACAGGGTGTATCAAATTTATGTACCCGTGTTATATAAAAAAATAAATTTTTTATTCTATCTTTGATTGATAGATTGATCCACAATAATACATTCATCAACAAATGACATTATTGTACATTTTATAAACAAGAATAAAAAGTCGCTAAACACCGTAAAAATGAGAGGCACGCACAATATTCCAACTACAAAAGAGCTGATATGAATATTACATGGCGCAAAAATGTATTTTCATTTTTATGAAAAATAAAGATGTAGTTTTGTTTTAAAAATATTTCCGTAGTATTTGCTAAATTTGAAGTACCTTTGAAAAGGTTTTCAGTTTGAGGCTCTTTTGTGACGCGTTTTATTTCAAATTTAATAAGTACTATGAAAAAACATTTCAAAATGAAACTATAATTTTATTTTCCATCAAAATGAAAATACATGTGTGTGCCATGTAATATTCATATCATTTTTTTTTTGTATCTGGAATATTGTGTGCGCCACTCATTTTTTAGTGGTTTTTTATTGTTGTGTCAGGACATTTTTAAAGTATTTTATAAATGAAACCTATGAACTTAAATGTAATGTCTCTCGATTACACGTTAAATGTTATAAATGCCTTTGCCGCTTTTTCGCCCAAATGGTCTAGTGGTTACGACACCAAACTTGTGATAGGGCAATCCGAGTTCATATCCCAGCCAACCCAATATTTTTTTTCAATATAATTCTTTGTGTCCATCGAATGTACACTAAATTTTTTTCCACTTGTAGCCCAGTCGTGATAGTATTTGACCTTGCATTAGGAGCTGCCCCAAATTTTATTTTTCTAATCTTTAGGGAGGGTCAGTATTAGTATAAATTTAAAATCTCAACTGAATTCCGCCGTTGCGTTAGCCGCCATCTTGATTTTAAACGAGAACCGTTTTTGCTCAATATCTCCGCCATTTTCAATTTTTTGACAAAACGTGTAGAAACTGAAATTGCATTTCCAACAATTTTCTTTCCCACCATTTAGGTTGAAAAGTTGAAAATGGCGGAGATATTAAGCAACAACAGTTCTCATTTAAAATCAATATGGCGGCTAATGCAACCGCGGAATTCAGTCGAGATTTTAAATTTACACTACTATTGATCTCTGCTAAAGGATAGAATTATAAAATTTGGGGCAGCTCGGAAACAAAATTCAATTCAATAATTATGCTTCCCCCACCACTTTTTACTATTTTCCCATGTAACTCGGAAAATATCAACCGCATGAAAAAATTGTTAAAAAGAAATTGTAGGAAATTTTATTTTGAACAATTTTAGTTGAAAATGGCGTAGATATTGAACAAAAACAATTGCTATAAAATCAATCCGGTCTTACGCTCGCGCCATTACCGCATACGTACTACCGTAAATATTAATTTTAGCAAAAAAATGAAAGAGATCGAAATTGTGTAGAATTTAATTCTCTTAATTTTTGTATAGGTACATATTTGTGGTAAAACTAATAATAAACGAGATAATTCAATAATTCAATAATTATGCTCCAACTCTCACTATTTTTCCCTCATAACTCGGAAAATATCGACCGCACAAAAAAATTATAAGTAATGAAATTATAGAAAATCTCATTTTCAACAATTTCAGTTTCTACACTTTTTGTCAAGAAAATTGAAAATGGCGGAGATATTGAGCAAAAACAGTTCTCGTTTAAAATCAAGATGGCGGCTAACGCAACGGTGGAATTCAGTCGAGATTTTAAATTTATACTAATACTGACCCTCCCTAAAGACTAGAAAAATAAAATTTGGGGCAGCTTCTAATGCAAGGTTAGGCCTGTTATTCGTCTAACCCGACTGGACTATTGTAATAAATTGAAAAAAAAATATTGAGATGGCTGAAAAATAAACTCGGATTTTCCAATCAAAGTAGCCCGCACAAACCTTATGGAAATTAGGTCCCAGTGGATTTAGTTCATACTTTGGGGAAATACTCTTTAAAGCATTATGATGAAAGGTTCTCATGGGCACAACTCGATCAAATGGAAGATTTTCAAGATATAGAGGCACAAACTTGGAAAATTTTAAGACTTCTGGGTATTCCAATTCCCTGAGTTACTGGTTATCTGGCAAAATGTAGAAGTTTGGATCAAAGAAAAGTACTAGCAGTCTAGGAATTTTTCCTGGATATCCAATGGCGACCTTTACTTTGACCTTGACCTTCAACGGACGTTATCTTCTAGAGTTTCGAGGGTTTTCGGCACTAAATTGATATAAACAGATTTCTCATGGGTTTTTGGGATCGCTAAACACAAATATGCCATCAGAATTGACCTCCGGAGCACGTGGTGGCTAGGGCCACTGGGACGTCATCTTACAGTAGAATTTCGATGGTTTTCGGCATTTAATTGATGTAAATTAGGTACTGGAAGGTTTTTGAGGTTGCTAAACACGAATATGCCACCAGAACCGACTTCCGGGACACCTGTTTCCAAGGTCAATGAAAGGGGCTCCTGGAATTTCGAGGGTCTTCGGTATTACCTTAATGCAAACGGATTAGTTAGGTTTTTGTGGTTGCTGAACACGAATACGTGATCAGTACAGACACAGGAGCACCTGGTGCCTAAGACAGGCTATCTTCTGAAGTTTCGGAGGAATCAAATGGATTACTCTTAGGTTTTTGGGGTTGCTAAACATGCATACACTATCAGATCCGACCCACGAGTCACATTGTGCCGTAGGACGTCATCTTCTTGATTTTCGAGACTTTTCGGCATTAAATTGATGCAGATGGTATTACCTATGGGCTTTGGGGCTGCTAAACACAAATACTCCATCAGAATACACACCGGGGTACCTGGTAACTAAGTCATCTTCTGGGGTTTCGAGAGTTTTTGGTACTAAATTGATGCAAGCGGATTATTCTTGTGTTTGTGGGGTTGCTGAACACGAATATGACTTGGATAAAGGACTCTAAAGTGTCTAGTGATCACGATGCCCTGGCCACCGCGTCCTCTGGAGGTCAATTCTGATGGCATATTCGTGTTTAGCGACCCATGAACCAGAAATCCATGAGTAATCTGTTTATATCAATTTAATGCTGAAAACCCTCGAAACTCTAGAAGATGACGTCCGTTGAAGGTCAAGGTCAAAGTAAAGGTCGCCATTGGATAGCCAGGAAAAATGCTAGACTACTAGTACCTTTATTTAATACAAACTTCTACATGTTGCCAGATAACCAGTAACTCAGGGCATTGGAATACCCGGTAAATCTTATAATTTTCCGAGTTTGTGCCTCTATATCTGGAAAATCCTCCATACGATCGAGACGTGCCCATGAGAACTTTTTATCAGGATGCTTCAAAGGGTATTTTCCCAAAGTATGAACTAAATCCACTGGGACCTAATTTCAATAAGGTTTGTGCGGGGTACTTTAGCGTCGTAACCACTAATCTCTTTAGATCATTTCGGCGATAATGGACAAATGGATTAGAATTAGATTTTTATCGCAATAACTTCTAAGCGGTTTAACCGATCTTAATCTCTAAACAGGCGTTTGACAGGTATTTACTAGTGGTGTCTGATACAACTAAGGCGAAGTATTATTTGAAGGTATTACAGGATTGAGTGAGCTTGTTCATACTATTGAGGCCTATCACTTAAAAATTAGAATTTTCATAAATATGAAGTATACATAGTTAGATGCGTCTGTAGTCCTTCTACAAACGCTTAGTTATTGGCATATTTCGTAGGTGACAATTTTGAATAATTTTGGAGAAACCAAAATTGTTATAGTTCAATTTTTCAGCTTTTCGGCTTTGCTGAGCCGCGTGTATGTCCGATCCTGACCATTTAGGCAACATTTCAATGATAAACTCAAGCGCTACTTATTTGCTACATTCACCCAAAAAATATGCCCTATTGTACAGCTGGTTCCTACAAAAACTGATAGGACTCTTAAAGCGTATTTTGTAGAAAATTGAGCGGTCTATTTTGAAGAATAAATACTTATTATTTATTAAAATTTGTCAGATAACTTATTCTGTTCAACGTCAGAAAATGACTCTACATGCTAGCAAAGAACTAAAAGCAAGACTTGTAACGATATTAGAGGATGGTTGGTCACTATCTGCCTTAAAGAACCATTAACGTAAGCAGAAAAACAGTTTTTAATATTAATAAAAGATGGAGAGAACAAGAAACTCTCGAAAGAAAACAAGGTTCTGGAAGTCCAAAAGAACCTACCGCTCATGAAGATCATACGCTTTTGGAAAGATTAGAAGAGAACCCTTTTTGTAGATGCGAAAACTGCAAGAATTCAAAATAATATCAAAATTTAGACCTTTTTTAGTAACCAACTGTACATACACAGTCCTATAGCTGGCTTATGGGTGGTGAAAAGTCACAAATTACACGGCTTATGAATCAACCCCAGTCCTTTCTTGAAACACGAAAAAAAATCAGTTCGGTGTAAGTTTTTCACACACATACAAACTAGGGATGGGAAAAACCTACCGATTTTAACCGAAAACCGGTTTTTTTACTTTGCAATAACCGGTTTTACCGGTTGTTTTTTGTCCCGGTTATAACCGGTTTTTTATTTTTAAAGTAAAAACCGGTTATTAGGTTTTTACGGTGATTAAGATTAGGTTAGGTATTATTTTAGATCCCAATCGTAATTATTATTCTCAAGTAATTATTCCAAACAAAATCATAATTCAAATTTTATTTTAGAAATACAGAAGCAAACTTAAAGTGCAAACTCACATCAGCCAGAAACAATTCAGTTTTATTATAATATTTCGCTGAAAAGGTATTTGTAATCATAATATTTACATAAGACGTGATCTGGTTCAAGTAGAAGCAAACATCATCTATTTTTCACACTTGACTCTTGATATTGAAAGTGGTTAAATGACTTTTTCTGATTACCAAAAATAATGTTTTGATTATGAATATTGAATATTACCGATTACGAATACGAATCTCCAAGGATTTCCCTACGTTTTCAAAACGATACACCCATACAGGTAGTATTAAATGAGTTAAAATATACCTATTATACAAAAATATACAAACGTGTTAAAAGAAATACATGATAAATTTTTTTGGTGGTAGTAAAAATAAAAGATAAATTGCATTATCCAATTTATTTTTAAGTAAAATATTTATGTTGATATTATTTTTTTTAAATCCTATTTGAAAGAGTCTGGGAAATTGCTTATAAGTTGAAATGGTTGGGTTAAATTGTATATAATTGCAATATGTATATATTAATCTTACGCAATATTATATTTAGTAATAATCAATAAATATATAATATTAATAAAATAATAAATAAATATAACAATTAATAGAATAAAATGGTTTTATTAAAAATTGTCTTTTATTTATATTTATATTGATGTTCTTTCGTTAGTACTAATCTTGATCATATTGATATCGAGTCGAGTGGAGTATCGCAAACTAAGGTGCATTGTAAAAATGTAACATTGTAACCTATTAGATTAAAAACACCGAAAACCGGTTTTTGGGAAAACCGATTTTTTTGGCCGGTTATAACCGCCAGGTTAAACCGTAAGCAAAAAAAAACGGTATAACCGAAAACCGGTGTTTTGTCAAAAACCGCCATCCCTAATACAAACATACATGGGTACATGTAGTACGGAAAATGAAAGATTACCCATGAGAAATCAAAACAATCACATCTTTTCTCTGTTCCGGAAAATAATAAATCAGTACAAGTATTATAGGAACAGTTTATATAATAATTATTATTACATGTATTTGCGTTGGCTAATTTTTTTTATGACACGGTGACAAAAAAATACAGCGTATTTTATATGTTTGCTCATGGGTAATCTTTCATTTTTCCTACTATATATACCTACATACATACATACCCACAAATATTTTCTCCCTTTTAAATAGAAATTGAGTAAATTTTCTGAGCTTGGTAACTTTTGAATGATATAACCGATATTCAAAAATTAAATATGCGTTGGAAAAGCAACGATCAGGACTATCAGAGGCCACAAAAACGGACTTAAATTTTCAAAATTCTTGGGATTGTTGGGAGCAAGTCCGAAAAAGAGACCTCAAGTGGGAGGGCCGTAAAATCCACAACCTTAGTCGAAAAACTTTAAAACTGGATGTAGTACATTTTTCAGTTCAGTCAGGTCGACAGAATCAAAAACTTCGCATACATAATATAATATAGCGTATGGGGTTTATGCCACTGGCGAGAACAACCGTCATACCATTCTCTGGGACATTTGAACAACTGATTGTCAATAATTTTTTTCATTTTTGAAATGTTGAGTCCTTTTTAATAATGCAAAAATTGCAATTTATATCGAAAGCTTTGTTGTGGCATCCAAATAATTAATCGCGAAAGCCGACAGCTAATAACGTTCATAAATCCTCGAGCAGTGTTCGCTTTACGCTTCCGAACAATTTATTTGTTTTCCAGTAGGTATGTATTATTGACCTCGCTTTGCTTTTTCTATCTATGTACTGGGTTAAAATCAACAGGAGAATTTGTCCTAAAATGATTTAATATACCTATCGATCTTATGCATATTGAACTAGATTTCGATTGTTTTATACTTTACTGCTACACGAATAACTTACATTAATTTATGTTTATAATATCCTTGAACTTATGAATCGATATACACTTCTCCAATAAATTACCGCATCACCTTAAAAATGGGTAATTTTGATGTCTCGATTTTCCTAAACCTGTTGTCCGATTTTGACTTTAGTCCACGAGTCTTTACCCGTGTTTTATTCATACCTGGCGATATAAAACACATACGTTTAATCTAGCATCATTCTCTTCCATGCATGAAACTAAAGACAAAATAGCTACCGCTTGTTATTAAGTAAAAACACATGTTATTTTTATGATCGCTCCAGACTCAGTACATCGAAAAGAGATAGATATAGTCCTGTCGCCAGGGGGTACAACGGCCTCCTTTATTCAGATGGACTTACCCAAGATTTTTATGTATTTTGATCCGTAGAACGCGACTTTTTTGAGTAACAGTTGATCTGGATGTCGATTAGGTTGTTATAAACAAAGAACTTGAGGAATTATATAACAGCGATTTCTCGCAAATCAAAACAATTTTTTGTATTTTTTGAATCATTCTAAGCAAAAAATGTTCTTACAAGTTTTTTCGTAGGACGCATAGTTTTCGAAATAAACGCGGTTGAACTTCCAAAAAAACCAAAATTTGCAATTTTTGAACGTGAATAACTTTTGATTAAAAAACAAAATAGCAATTCTACTTACCGCATTTGAAAGCATAAGTCAAATTTTATCGGTTTTGATTATCTGCATTGCTAAAAATTTATTTTATAATTGTTAAACAAAGCTATAAACACATAGTGTTTCCCGTACCAAATACATGCGTTTTAATGCATTCTACGTAGAAATAGCTTCGCTTGCACTTGTTACATACTCTATGTACATACTAGTTCGATTTTAAATGGGAGATCATTGAAAACATCACTTAAGCACTATTACTATGTGTTTATAACTTTGTTCAACAAAAAAAATTTATAAATATTTAGCAATGCAATAATCAAAACTGATATAATTTGGCTTGCACTTTTAAATGCGGTAAGCAGAATTTATATTTTATTTTTTAATCAAAAGTTATTCGGGTTCAAAAATAGCAATTTTTCGATTTTTTTAAAGTTCAACGGCGTTTATCGCGAAAAATATGCATCCTACAAAAAAACTTGTAGGAACTTGTAAGAACATAAGAACCCAAAAAATACAAAAAAATGTTTTGTTTTGCGAGAAATCGCTGTTATGTAATTCCTCAAGTCCTTTGTTTATAACAGTCTTATTGACATCCGGATCAACTACTGTTACCCAAAAAATTCGTGTTCTACGGGTCAAAATACATAAAAAAACTTGGGTAATTCCATCTGAATAAAGGACGCCGTTGTACCCCCTGGCGACAGGACTAATACAAAAAAAGTTAGGTAAAGTATTCAATGTTAGTGGGGACCTTCCTTTTTAACTTAATTTTCCATTTCCAACAATCGTTTTTTTAGATTATAGCGCCATCTATCCATAATTCAAAAAAAAATGTCTCGAATATAAGTTACTTGTTTTTACGAAAGAAATCCAAATCTGCAATAAAAATGGAGGCTCCTATTTAAGATTTTAAAGTAGCCCCCCACCCCACCTCCTTCGGGGATCGTGTTTGGTGCCATTCGATAGATTTTTCAAAAATATTGAATAAATATTTTTTTCAGTTTTTCGATCTGATGTTCATTTCACGAAATATCGCGGGATTCGTATTTAAAATATTCGATTTACCCCCACCCCCTCCGTGGGAAGTCGTGTTTGGTATTATTCGATAGATTTTTAAAAAACATTGAGAACGTATTTTTTAATTTTTCGATTTGTCATTCATTTCGCGAAATATTCGCTTTTGTTGTTGTGAAACTTTGGGTTCACCCATTTCCTTACGCCCCCGCTCAAATCGTCAGATTTTTGAAATATACACTGTTTTGCATGTACTTAACTTACCTTATCTTTACTTAACTTACCTTATCTCAATCTGACCATTTCGAGTTTGTCTAAGGATAGATTTTTTTTCGGGCCCCCTTACCGAAATCCCCTGCATTAATAGCCAATATATTATGGTAGAGGTACATTTTCAGGGTAAAAGATTTCTCCCCATATAATAATCTGACTCGCTCGAGTAACTGCAAAAATCCCCGCTTGGGCTCTCCTACCATTAGATTATGCCTGGAAAAACTCTTAGCGCACAAGCACAAGAACTCGTTTTAAATTTAATCGAGTACTTTGAATTAGAAAAAAGGCATGAGGGACCGTTGGAACCGTTGTCATCTGTTCAGGAGGTACGAAAAGTACAACTTTCCAATGTGCACTATTATAAAGCTGTAATGATGACAAGCATTAATATCTATCTATCAATCGGTTTTAAAACGTCTTGCGACGTTGTCCGATGCCTAATTTCCATGACACTCTATCATCCCATTGGCCCTCTCTAAGATCTCTTGCGCTCATCGCCTTCGTTACTCCCTCTCTCCAAGATTTCTTGGGTCTTCAAAGCATTAATATTATTTATTAAATTATATAGTGATGAGCGTGCTAATAACCGGCAAAATAGCGCAAAAGATGGAAAACGTATTAAATTGTGAGATAGAAACAAATAAAACTAGTAGATGTGTTAAATTTAGCGATAGTAACATATCAGTTGACATTATATTGATCGTTTCCGAACATTAGACGTATCCGAGGAGTATCTCAATTAAAATTGTCACTATGACAGTGGCATTTCTCAAACTCGTCCGATACATCCAAAGGTGGGAAACAATCAATATGTCAGTTTAAAGTTACTATCGCTAAATTTAACACCTCTCTTTTTATCTATTTCTAGGTTCATCTCTTTTTATCTCACAACTAAATAAATTTTTTTTAATGGCATGGACTTTATGTCATTCAGCCAGTCACAACATGAGTATTAGTGTCATGTGTAGTGTGTATGTTGAGTAAGTGTCTTGTTACTTTTCAAAGTCGACGTCATTGTCTTTGCAAAGAGACGCTAATTGTATCCGAACGTCTGCGGTCCCTCCGGTGAGTACCGATCCCACAAGGACAGAAACTATATTCATTTATTAATTTATAATAAATGAAAAATTTCTGACCCTGGTTAGATTCGAACCCAAAACCTTTCGGATTTTTTCGCACGGAGGGGTCAAAACTTAATAAATATGTTTTCCAACTTTTGCGTTATTTTGCCGGTTATTAGTGCGTTCATTACTGTATTTGCCAACTTTATTACATAACAAAATATTGTATTTATAATTAGGAACTTTTTATTATTGTTTTTTTTTGTTTCAATTAACAAAAATGACAATATTTTAACTTTGTTATAGAGGGTAGCAGCTGCAATTAAAGTGTCGAGAAAAACAGTATTACCAGAGAACGGCAGTTCTCGTCAGTGGCGCAAAACCCCAACAACCATACTCCTACAAGAGACACTACAATATACACTTCGTGTATATTATATACACGAAATTTTCGATTTTCTAAATCTGACTGAATTGAAAATTGGACCAAATCCCATCTTAAAGTTTAGGAAAAGACTCACCCATCCATATGTCAACTGTCTATTTTGGGCCAAGGGTGTGGATTTTACGACCCTTCCCATTTAGGGTCTGTTTTTCGTTCTGGTCCCCAAAACTCCCAAAAATTTCAACAATTTAAGTCCGACCTTTACGGCTTCTGATAATACTGATCATTACCTTTCCAACGGATGTCTAATTTTGAAAATCGGTTATACCATTCAAAATTTACCGAGCTCAGAAATATGACTCAATTTTTATTTAAAAAGGGGAAAATGTTTGTGGATATGTTTGTATGTATGTATGTATGTGGAAAAATTACACCGATATCTTAGGTTCAAGGAGAGACAGGAAAACCGTAAGTACACCAAATTAATAGGTTTAAGTTAAAATTTTAATTGGTGCCTAAGCTATCTGACTGAGACATATACACTGCTCACCATAGCCGAAAAACTAAAAAATTAAACATTGAAAATTTTGGTTTTTCGACAATTACTTAAAATTTCAAACTACGAATTGCGCCAATAACTGAGCGTTTGTAGGAGGTCTCTAGTCGCGTCTAATGGTGTATACCAGATATCTGGGAAAATTCGAATTTTTAAGTTATAGGCTTCATAATTATGATCAAATCTATTTCTTATGGGAAAAACGGTTTTTCAAGCTCAATAATTCCTCTAATACGTTTAGTTATCATACTTGATCTTGGATGCATCAGATACTACTTGTCAATACGTTTCAAACTCATGTTTATTGATCAAATTCAGTTAAGCCGTTCAGAAGTTATAGAGCTCCAAATGTATAATTAGTCCAGGAACTGAAACTTTTCACATCGCAATTTTTACAGAATGGACCGATTTGCTTGAAAATTTGAGAATAAGTAGTGGATAGTCCAAGGATTAAAATCTATATGATGCCGAAAGACGCTTTTTCCATGGGGTGGTTCCCACCACATCTCGGGGAAGCGAAATTCTTTATTATATTTTGACCGCAAATGTTGGCAAAAACATTAATTGTAAGCAAAAAATGTTTTAAACATTTTTTGATAAAATTAATAGTTTTCGATTTATTGGTTATCGAAATTAGTTTTATATCGAAAAAATCCATTAAAAAACGAATATATACCTTTTAAAAAAGAAACAAAATGTTTTTTTTTAATTTCCTTTACGTAGTATGGTATAGTTAGACCCAAACCCAGACATCCAAAGTGAAAGTTATCCTCCAACATCAAATTGTTCTATAGGGTCCACATAATGTTCAGAAAAAAGTCACACCATTTTAAGCGTCGGGTTTGGGGGGGAGAGGGGGGAGAAATCTGCAAATTCGTAGTTTTTTAAGTTTTTCGTCAATATTTCTAAAACTAAGCGGTTTAGCATCAACAACCTTCTACACAAAATTGTTCTACATTAAATTTGAAATAAAAAAGGCCCTATGTATAACCCTTCTAAAATGAACGGTTCCAAAGTTACGGAGGTAGTATTGTATAATTGGTCCAAAAAAAGGCCTAACCCAGACATCCAAAGTAAAAGTTTTCCTTCAACACCAAATTGTTCTATATGGTCCACATATTGTTCAGTAAAAAGTTACACCATTTTGAGCGTCAATTTTGGGGGGAGATGGGGGAGAAGTCGGTAAATTAGTAGTTTTTTTACGTTATTCGTCAGCATTTCTAAAACCTTGCTTAAGCGTAAGGAATGTTCTATAGAAAAATGTTCTACATAAAATTTAAAACAAAAAGGTTCTATACATAATTGTTATAAAATCAATGGTTCCAGAGTTACGGAGGGCGAAAAGTGGAGGTTTTCGATACTTTTTATATTTACCGATTTCTCCCCCCTCTCCCCCCAAACCCGACGCTCAAAATGGTGTAACTTTTTCCTGAACATTATGTGGACCATATAGAATAATTTGGTGTTGGAGAATAACTTTCACTTTGGATGTCAGGGTTTTTGGTATAGTTATATCATAAATATTGCCCAAAAAATATAAAAAGTATCGAAAACCTCGACTTTTCGCCCTCCGTAACTCTGGAACCGTTAATTTTATAACAATTATGTATAGAACATTTTTTGTTTTAAATTTCATTTAGAACATTTTTGTATATAACATTATTTACGCTAAAGCATAGTTTTAGAAATATTGGCGAAAAAGCATAAAAAACCTACTAATTTACCTACTTCTCTCCCATCTCCCTCCCAAACCGGACGCTCAAAATGGTGTAACTTTTTACTGAACAATATGTGGACCATATAGAACATTTTGGTGTTGGAGGAAAACTTTTACTTTGGATGTTTGGGTTAGGCCTTTTTTGGACCAGTTATACATATTATACTATCTCCGTAACTTTGGAACCATTCATTTTAGAAAGATTATGCATAGGGCCTTTTTTATTTCAAATTCAATGTAGAAAAATTTTGTATAGAGAGTTGTTCATGCTAAACCGCATAGTTTTAGAAATATTGGCGAAAAACTTAATAAAAAACTACGAATTTACCAATTTCTCCCCCCTCTCCCCCCCCCCCAAACCCGACGCTCAAAATGGTGTGACTTTTTTCTGGACATTGTGTGGACCATATAGAGCAATTTGGTGTTGAAGGATAACTTTCACTTTGGATGTCTGGGTTATGCCAACTTTTGGATCAACTATACTATACTATAAGACCAATAGTAATCAAGCTGCACTTTATTATAATATGTTAGCTTTTCTTCGTCAAATACTAAATATTATAGTTTCAAAGTCAAAATACGGACAAACTATGCATTTTTCGAGGTTAACTTATAGAAACTAATTTTAAATGTTTAAAAAGATCTATCTTCAAAAATAAAAAATGAAGTCTGTATCTTAAAAATTAAGTGACTCGTAATGAAAAGAATGTCAGTCCCTATATTTTCAGTCGAAAATTTATCGGAAACAACTCCCTAATTACCACGCTAATTAAAATTAGTCATCGACCTTATTCCGTATTTTTTATTTATGTATATTTAATAGATTACAGAAGTTTGACCGGCTTAAAACAATTAGTTTTTAAAAAAACTGGAGTTAAAAGCGAATAACGAATTTTTGTAGTTTGGTAAATAATGCCCTTTCCTTCAGAATAGAAAGATTAGCATCAGAGATGACAAAAAATGTTTACATATGAAAATTTAGCTTGTTTAATTCTTAAGAACTTGGTTTACGAATATTTTTTCTACGACAAAAATTGAGTGAGCTACAGACAAGTAGAGCTTGTAATAACATTCAAAAACCGCCTTTAAAAACCCTTTCAAAGTCACCTCTTTTTGCGACTGAGGATTTTAAAAGGATTTAATATTAATAGTCTTATAGATCTTATAAAAACCTACAAAAAATTGTTTAACAAACTTTCTAATATAAAAAATAAAAAAGTTAGGGTTAAAAAACCAATAAAATTTTTTGAAAAAAAATAAATGGAACAATCCAATTGGAAGCATAACAATCTAAATGTTTTTTGGTATGGTGTACGTTAAAAACTTATTACCAGAGAACGGCAGCTCTCGCCAGTGGCGCATAATATCCCTGCATGCGACACTATTTATAAAGCTTCACGTGTATTCGATAAACATTGCATTCAACTTCATACATTTAATTTATAAATAACTTTGAAAAACTCCTGATACAAGAGTAAACAACCGCTATAAGCCGTAAAAATGAGTGGCGCATACAATATTCCAGCTACAAAAGATCTGATATGAATATTACGTGGCGCGATAATGTATTTTCATTTTGAGGCAAAAAAAAATTCTAGTTTTATTTTAAAAGATTTTTCCATAATATTTGCTAAATTTGAAGTAAGACGCGCCACAAAAGAGCTTCAAATGCAAATTGTGTCAAAGATATCATTTTGTGGCGCGTTTTTCTTCAAATTTAGCAAATATTATGGAAAAACATTTTAAAATAAAACTCGAATTTTATTTTTTATCAAAATGAAAATACATTATCGCGCCACATAATATTCATATCAGATCTTTTGTAGCTGGAATATTGTATGCGCCACTCATTTTTACGGTGTATAGCCGTTTTTTATTCTTGTACAATATACGCAAAATAAAAGAAAAAATCCTGTTTTGTCTACTCCGGGACAAAGCATACATCGTTTAAAAATTAAAAGATGAGGGAAATAAAATGGCAATTCGAGATACAAATAAAACGTACCAGTATAATAAGTAAACCAACTTTCTGTTGAGAATTACTAGTAGATGTAGAGTAGATTGCATGTTATAGTAATACACTCTGGGCCAAAATTAACCGCTCATCTTAAAAATAAGTCGTTTTTGATGTCTCATATTTCCTAAACCAGTTGCGTGAGTCTTATGTGGCCCAATGGTGAGCATAAAATTTTTCGTTGTATGTCAAAAAATGCACAATAACTACTTCTTAAAACCCACCAAATTTCATTTGCACATCTCAACCGGTTTAAGAGCAATAAATAAATCGTTAGTTTGTAAGAAATATGTCAACACTCGGTATCTCGCAAACGAAGCTTTTGCGGTCGTACGTGTATAAAGCAAGCGGTCATTATTTTTTCATGCAGAATTACTCCTTAAAGTTTGCCATACTTGTTTAAAAACACGCTGTGTTGATGAAAAACAGAGCTAGTTGTTAAAGTACCTGTCTATTTTATTATCCAACATAAGAGAATGCATCTGAAAACATAATGTTACGAAAACACGAGGCTATAGTTGGGTTTTAATTTTTAGTATTTTAGAAATGCTAGAATATTTCACAGGGTGACGCGAATTTTGAAAAAAAAAATCACAGTTTGATTGGTAGACCCGGTACGAAGTACATATACAGGGTGTCCCGAAAAGGTTGGTCATTAATTATACCACAGATTTTGGGGTCAAAAATTGGTGAATTGAACCTCACTTACCTATATACAATATAGGGCACACAAAAAAAGTTACAGCCCTATGAAGTTACAAAATACAAATCTTTTTTTTTTTTCATATATCGAAAACTCTTAGAGGTTTTTTATTGAGAATGGACATGTGGCATTCTTATATCTTAAAAAAAACAACAGTGAAATTTGTACACCCCATAAAAAAATGGGGTGTTTTTTCTCTTAACCCCCCCCCCCCAAACTTCTGTGTACGTTAAAATTAAATTATTATTGTGATACCATTAGTTAAACACAATATTTTTAAAACTTTTTTGCGTCTTAATATTTTTTCGAAAAGCCAGGTTTTATCGAGATGCGGCTTCTTTTTTAATATGTTTACATAAAAATTATTTTATGGGGGTTTATGGGGGTTTCGTTCTTTAAACCCCCCAAATGTTTGTGTACGTTTCAATTAAATTATTATTGCGGTACCATTAGTTAAACACAGTGTTTTTAAAACTTTTTGCCTGTTAGTGTTTTTTCGAAAAATTAGTTAAACACAGTGTTTTTAAAACTTTTTTGCCTCTTAGTGTTTTTTCGACAAGGCACCTTTTATCGAGATGTGGCTTTTTGTTTAATATGGTTTAAAATATACCTAAAAATGTAAATTACAAATAAATTTTCATACATATTATCTCTATAATCGTACTTAACCATATACAAATATGTGGTGGATTTGACAAATATTCAAAATGTCTGGATAAAAACTGGCTTTTCGAGAAAGCACTAAGAGTCAAAAAAGTTTTAAAAACATTGTGTTTAACTAATAGTACTACAATAATAATTTAATAGGAACATACACAAAAGTTTAGGGGGGTTTATGCAACAAAACCCCCATAAAGTTTTTATGGGGTGCAAAAATTTCACTATAATTTTTTTTAAGATATTCCTTCCATAAGGATTCCACATGTCTATTTTCAATAAAAAATCTCTAATAGTCTTCGATGTATTGGAAAAAATTGATTTTCATTTTGTAACTTCAAAAGGCTGTAACTTTTTTTTGTGGGCACATTTGTACTAAGGTAAGTTAGGTTCAATCAACATATTTTGGACCCCAGAATGTGTGGTATAATTTATGACCAATCTTTTCGGGACACCCTGTATATTAAGGCGGTGTCTACACGACGACAAATTAGGTTACGTGCATAAAGGTACACACATCTTCTCTTCTTCTTCTTCTTCTTCAGCCTGTTTACATCCACTTCTGGACAAAGGCCTTCCCATAAGCTCTCCACTCTTCTCTGTTTTGTGCTATTTGGTGCCAGTTTCTCCCTACTTTGGCTTTGATGTCGTCTAGCCATCGTTTTGTGTTCTTCTCGTCCACCTGTGTTTTGCCGTGCCACGTGTCCTACCCAGTTCCATTTGCTCAATTTTTCTAATTACATCTTCCACCTTCTTCCTTCTTCGCACTTTTTCATTTCATATACAGGGTGAGTTTTTAGTGCGGGATCGGTCGATAATTCCATTACGGTATAGAATATCGAAAAAAGTTATTTAAAAAAAATGTAGGTAATGATATTCTCCACGCTTAGAAAATATGTCCATTTCTACAGGGTGATCAATAACAGCGTGGTATATCAAATATATAATTTTTTCAATGGGACACCCTATATATTTTTTCATATTTATATTCCCCTCATAATTCTTGATCATATAATATAAGGTTTTGCATTACTATACAGAGTATTTAACAAGTTATGACCATTTTTGTTTCGAAATCCCTATGAGATTAACACCCTGTATACAGCGTGTCTACTTAAGTTGGAAACATATGGGAAACTTTTTTGTTATTCATTTTACGAAAAAAAGTTATTCTTTATAAAAAGTTCTGCATGCTCTAAAACCTAAGATTCAATCATCAGATATCAAATTTTGTCAATATTGTACGAGGTATGTCAAAAAATATGAACTTCGTTCAAGAGTAAAGTACCTTCATTTCTCTCAATATCGAAAATTCTTATTATGAAAAGTTGTTTGGAAATAAAAACTAAGATCAAATATGCAATTACATGCTTCTAATCGGAAAAAAATATTTTCCAAATTTTTCTCAAATTTATTGATACTAACTTCGTTTTTATTTATTACACATACGATAACTATTTTATTATTACTTTTTCGAAAAAAAGGTATTCTTTATAAAAAGCTCTGTATGCCTTAAGACCGAAAATGCAACCATCAGATATCACATTTTATTAATTTTATACGAGGTATGTCAAAAAATATGAATTTCACTCAAGAGTAAAGTACCTTTATTTTTCACAATATTGAAAACGGTTATTAAAAAAGTTGTTTAGAATTAAAAACCATGTTTCAATATGCAATTACATCCTTCTAATTGAAATATTGTGGAATATAAAGGTACTATAATCTTGAGCGAATTTCATATTTTTTGACACACCTCGTATAAAATTAATAAAAGTTGATATATCATGGTTGTGTCTTAGATTTTAGACCATGCAAAGCTTTTTATGAAGAATAACTTTTTTTCGTAAAATGAATAATAAACGAGTTATCATATTTGTAATAATTAAAAACGATGTTGGGTATCCATAAATTTGAGAAAAAAATCTTTTTTTTATTAGAAGCATGTAATTGCATATTTGATCTTCGTTTTTAATTCCAAACAACATTTTATCATAAGAATTTTCGATATTGAGAGAAATAAAGGTACTTTACCCTTGACCGAAATTCATATTTTTTTACATACCTCGTATAATATTGAGAAAATTTGATATCTGATGATTGAATCTTAGGTTTTGGGGCATGCAGAACTTTTGATAAAGAATAACTTTTTTTCGTAAAATTAATAATAAAAAAGTTTCTCATATGTTTCCAACTTAAGTAGACACGCTGTATAAAGAAGTAATTCATTGACAATAATTTGGTAAGATAAACAATATACTGTAGTTTTTAAATTAAGTCCAATTGAAATCATTGACGAATGTTTGTATACAGGGTGAACTACAAAACCAGATTACGATTTTCTCTATTTTTTTAAATATTGTATTTATTATACTCTTTCATTTTATATAGCATTCCCTATATCTAAACTTATTACTTTCGGAGATATTTTTAATTTTCTTCAACTTTCTGGAATACATTCAATTTTTCTAGTAGAAATAAGTTGGTATTGAATGATAATTAAACAAAATTATTTTTATTCAATAAATAACTAACACAAAATATAAATCATTGCAATATGCAGTGAATGTATCAATAAATGTGATATTAAGGAATTATCATATTTCCCTAATATACAAGAATCATACAATTCCTACAAAAAAAATATAGGTATCTTGTGTATAATAAAATTACAAGATTATTATTATTTAATAAACAAATTACACAAAACATAAATCAAAACAATATACAACTAATTTAATAGTTTTTAGATTATTATATCAACAGCATTCTAAGCAAGAAGTTTTTAGTAACACATTCCTTATTGCAGATTGTGACCCGCAGTTATTATTAATATAATTTTCATATTAAATTTCATTAATATGCATCAAGAAATCCCTACTTTGTTAACACTCAAACTAGGTGATCTATAAATGTTTAAGGTGATATTGTTAGAGATTATGTGATTGGTCCACATTTTTTGGCGGTTGTGGTTTTTATACGACGGTGCTCCAGTTCTTCCAAAATTGATTTTTTTCAAGTGGGGCTATATAAAAAACCTGTATACCAGAAGCATCCAACAACGCTTGATGATATGAAAAATAGAATAAAAGAAGCTTTTAATAATATTGACTTACAAAAATGTTAAAAATGTGGCTCGGTCATTTGAATATCGGTTACAAAATTGCATAGACGTTGAAAGTGGTCATTTTCAACATTTACTTTAGATTTATATCCTGAACATCACATTAATTGGTACATTCATTAAATTTTGTTATGGTTTATTTTTTTTTTGTTAGTTATTTATTAAATGAAAATATTTGTTATATTATTACATAACACTTATTTGTTAAGTTATTTATATATATATAAGAATTGAATGTATTCCCGGCAAATGAAGAAAACTAAGAATATCTCAGAAACTAATAAGTTTAGGTATATGAGATGCTATATAAAAATGAAAGAGTATCATAAATAAAATATTTAAAAAAAAAAATAAAATATAGGGTGATATATTAAAAAAAAATTGAGAAAATCATAATTTTGCTTAGTAGTTTAAAAGTGCTAATAAAAATGAATGTTCTACTAAAAAATCTTGGCTTAGAATGCTGTTGATATACCAATCTACAAACTGTTACATCAGTTTTATATTGTTTTGATTTATGTTTCATGTAAGTTATTTTATGGAATAAAAATAATCTTGTTATATTATTATGTACAACACAAAGTTTTTTTTGTAGGAATTTTACGATTCTTGTATATTAGGGAAATATGATAATTTCTTAATATCACATTTATTGGTATATTCACTTCATATTGCTATGGTTTATATTTTGTGTTAGTTATTTATCTAATAAAAATAATTTTGTTTAATTATCACTCAACACTAATTTATTTCTACTAGAAAAATTGAATGTATTCCCGAAATTTGAAGAAAACTAAAAATATCTCGGAAAGTAATCAGTTTAGATATAGGGAATGCTATATAAAAATCAAAGAGTATATTAAATACAATAATGTTGAAAAATAAAATATAGGGTGACCCATTTAAAAAAATAGAGAATATCGTAATTTGGTTTTGTAGTTCACCCTGTATACAAATATTCGTCAATGATATGAATTGGACTTAATTTAAAAACTAGAGTATATTGTTTATCTCATTACATAAAACAAATTATTGTCTACGAATTACTTCTTTATATACAGGGTGTTAATCTCATACTGATTTCGAAATAGAAATGGTCATAACGTGTTAAATACTCTGTATAGTAATACAAAACCATATATTATATAAACAAAAATTACGAGGGGAATATAAATATGAAAAAATATATAGGGTGTCCCGTTTAAAAGATTACACGTTTGATATACCACGCAGTTACTGATCACCCTGTAGAAATGAACATACTTTCCAAGCGTGTAGAATATCATTGCCTACATTTTTTTAAATAACTTTTCTCGATATTTTATACCATAATGGAGTTATCGACCGATCCCGCACTAAAAACTCACCCTGTATATGTTCCCTCAGAGATACTCCTAACATAGCTCGTTCGATCGCCCTCTGTGTCGTTCTCAATCTATTGGCTAATAGCTCTTTAAGTATCATGGTCTCCATTCCATAAGTCATTAGTGGTAGGACACAATAACAGGCACATACATACGTTAATTAAAACTAACATTTACCTCTCTGTGGCTCATTGGTAACCGAGCCTACTTAAGGACTGGAGATGTTCGGATACAATTAGCGTATCTTTGTGTAAATAGTTAATATTTAACCAAAATCAGTTTTAAAATGTATTTGTACCCACCTACTTTAAAAGTGTTTGACATATTATCCTTAGCATATTTGCCAGAAAGTGTAGTAACTGTAGACCCTACTAAATTATGGTAAATAAACGTTTCTATGCTATAAGATTTGCTTCGAAAGAACTCAATTTGGCATCCTCTAAAATAACATAATATTTTTCTCTGTTCGAGTCTCATCTTGGATATTATGGTCTTCCTTTTTGGGGTTTTATTACAGCTGCCCAATTTATTGTTATTTTTAAATTACAAAAAAGAGCAATAAGAGATCAGTTTGGCTCAGAAGAACAACACATTACTGAAGTTACTTCAACGATCACGGAATTTTAACCCTTACATCTTTATATATTTTATAAACCATTTGCTTAATTCGTAAACATCTGCATGTCTTTCCAGCAAGGCCTTATCATGACTACTCCACCAGAAATTCAACTTTTGATGTATTTTTACCGATCCTGTCCTTTGAGTTAGTAAAGAAATATAATATATTTATAAAAAAACAATAAGTATTTCCGATATTGAATTTATTCCAAATTACAGACTCTCTCTGTATATAATATATACAGAGAGAGTCTGTAATTTGGAATAAATTCAATATCGGAAATACTTATTGTTTTTTTGAAAAATGCTCAGACCCGTCGATTAGTATTTCAAGTTGTCCTTTTTGACATATAATAATAATGTATACAGGGTGTCCCAATTTAGAGATATGAGGTCATCGTCGATTTTCTTAAATGGCAACACTGTCATATTGATAGCTATTTTGATAGGGTATGTAAAGTTATACACAACTGAAAAATTTCAAATTTTTATTCTCTACCATTTACAAGATAATAGAAAATATCAAAGTTATGTCTGTAATTTGGAATAAATTCAATAATTATAATACTAATTGTTTTTTTGAAAAATGCTTAGACCCGTCGATTAGTATTTCAAACTGTCATTTTTGACATACAATAATAATGTATACAGGGTGTCCCAATTTAGAGATATGACGTCATCGTTGATTTTCATAAATGGCAACACTGTCATTTTGATAGCTATTTTGATAGGGTATGTAAAGTTATACACAACTGCAAAATTTCAAATTTTTTATTCCCTACCATTTACAAGATAATAAAAAATAACAAAGTTATGAAAAACAAGTAATCAAATAATAATTGAATTTAATTATTTCGAATAAGCAAATGCTCATATCGTTGCCCATTGACAATTTGACAATAATTGAGGGCAACACAATTTGCCTAATTGAAATAATTAAATTCAATTATTATTTGATTACTTGTTTTTCATAACTTTGTTATTTTTTATTATCTTGTAAATGGTAGGGAATAAAAATTTGAAATTTTGCAAATGTGTATAACTTTACACACCCTATCAAAATAGCTATCAATATGATGGTGTTGCCATTTAAGAAAATCAATTATGATGTCATATCGCTAAATTATGACACCCTGTATACATTATTATTATATGCAAAAAATGACAATTTGAAATACTAATCGACGGGTCTGAGAATTTTTCAAAAAAACAAATAGTATTTTAATTATTGAATTTATTCCAAATTACAGACATAACTTTTTTATTTTCTATTATCTTGTAAATGGTAGAGAATAAAAATTTGAAATTTTGCAAATGTGTATAACTTTACACACCCTATCAAAATAGCTATCAAAATGACCGTGTTGCCATTTAAGAAAATCAACGATGACGTCATATCTCTTAATTAGGACACCCTGTATAGATGATTATTGTATGTCAAAAAGGACAATTTAAAATACTAATCGACGGTTATAAGCATTTTTCAAAAAAACAATTAGTATTTGAGATATTGAATTTATTCCAAATTACAGACTCTCTCTGTATTATATTCCGCAAAAAGATTATACAATCATCTCCCTTTACAACTCAAATCTGCAACATTTTTCCCCAAGTTCCTTAAAATAACAAAAGCCCATCTATCTAATGCCGCGTCCTCACTGTTAAAAATTTGCGTCGATTCAGCTGCTCGACGCAAATATTTGCGTGCTCGAGGTAAATTGTGCTAGTGTGGACGTGTTCGTCGTATAAATCGGACGCACGAATTTTTGACGTACACAACTAACACGCTCCATCGTAGTAAAAACTTGCGACGAACCATTAGTTCAATACGCATGAAAAATTTAATAATGCGGACGCGGTATAAGAGACCGCATTATTCAGTAGCAGAGTTTCTTAATGACTAACTAAGAAATTACAGTAATGTACAAGTACATAACTATAGTATTGGGACCGTGCAAGTTCGGAAAAGAGCATTATACTCCCTATCATCATTATTAAGATCTAAGCTGCTGAAAAGACAATCTAAATTAAGACTGTACATATCAATTATTCGCCCAGTTGTTACATATGGGAGTGAAACATGGACTCTACATCAGCGAGAAATAAATAAATTGCTGATATTTGAAAGGAAAGTCCTCAGAATGATATTTGGTCCTCAAAGAGATGAATTGACAGGAGAGTGGAGAAGGCGCCGCAATGCTGAATTGGTGACTCTATATGGTACTGAAAACATCATCAGACATATAAAAGCTAATCGGATAAGATGGGCAGGTCATGTAGTAAGATCAGAGGAAGACAGAGTGCTAAAGACAGTGTTCTTCGAGAGACCAGACGGTAGAAGATCAGTGGGCCGTCCCAGAAAAAGATGGAAGGATGATGTTGAAACCGATCTATCTAGGATTGGGATACAACAATGGCAAATCGAAGCGCAAGATCGCAGACGATGGAGGGCCATAGTGGATGCGGCGAAGACTCACCCCGAGTTGTAAAGCCAGTCAAGAAGAAGAAGTTCGGAAAAGCGACACTTGGTTTCATAGCTCAGCAACATTTTTAGCCCTTTTAGTTGTATTGGCCAATTAATCTGGTTTCTGGAAAATTGTCAAGGCCATAGCCCAAAAAAATTATAAGAAGAAAACGTAATATTAAGGTTATGTTATTAAAAGGTAAACGATTATTGTATGTAGTAAATAAAATTAATTATTAAAATGCACTACTACAAGCAAAATACAATTAATTAAATTTACTTTTGTATAATAATTGCGTATCATATCAATATTGTGGAGCAACATATAATTTTCCTTCTTCATTGACAGTAGATATGAAATATACGTCAATTTGACAATTTCAATTGACAATGAATTATTTAAGAAAGTTGCAAGATTTCTCCGCTATTCGCGCATGATCGTTTCTCGTATCCCCTCCATGTACTTGCACACTACACGGCCAATATTAATTTATCTACACACACCCAAACTTATATGGAATCATCTGATATTTCTTATTATTTCGTGCGAATTTAAAAAAAAACGAACACACGAAGTCAAACAATATTTATATTAAAGCAATTACATAACAAATACATAACAATTAAATAAAACAATAAAGTATTTAACAAACAAATTGAAAGTACTTGGTTTCAAGTCAATAGCATAAAAAATTTCAAGGTAAAACGAGTAATGTTTAAATTGTTTTTATTTATTTTTTTTTGTGTTTTGTGGTAGTCAGTGTTATCACCTCTAGTCCTTATGCAAGCTTCAGTTTGCGTGGGCACGCTCCTAATCAAATTACATATCAACATTTTGTTGTGGTAGGTTGCCCTATCCTTTAAGAGCAGCTTGTACTAGCTATGCGGTGTTTTATAGATTATCCCGGCGAGCTTGAATTTTTCTTTTAAGCATATCCCACAAATACTCTATAGGATTACGCTCAGCTGAGCAAGCAGGCCACTCCAAACAAGGAGTACCTTCTGCTTCAATGATGTCTCTAGTCACTCTAATGGTATGTAGAGGTCCGTTACCTTGTAATAAAATAAAATTTTCTCCTGTTGCACCTCTCCAGAGCCTGACTACAGGTTATCAACATACCTGTGAGCAGTTAAAGTTGATTGGATTAAAATTAAAAGAGTTTTTTACGGATCACAATTCCTCTCCAGAACATTACACATCCTCTTGTATATTTGTGAACACATCTGACAGTTTTCGTTCTTGCTTGCCTTCCTCGACCTCTAAGTACACGATTTCGTGGGTAATCTGATTTTACACAAATCCTGACTTTTTTTGAAAATAGCACATTTTGTCAATTTCTAATGTTCCAGTTTTGATGGAACACCAATTTAGGCCAAGAGACACCAATTTAGGCGATCAATCTTGTGCTGACTGGATAACTCGGGAACCCATAACTGTCTCCTGCTGTCTACTTCTTGGTACGAACTCTTATCGTTTAAACTGAAACAGTTACACCTGTAGCTTCCAAAAGCTACCTTTGGAGCTGCAGGTGAGAAATGGTTGGGTGTCTTCCAGCTGATTGGATAACTAAACGATCGTGGAGAGCCTTTATTACTTTTGTCGACCTCCCCTTGCTTTATTTTTGAGCTTTTCTAGTTCCTGTTACCTAGCATAGGCTTTGGACAGAACGCCCTGTATTACGCCTAGCTCTACAGCTTTATCCCTCTGAGAACATTAGTTTCTCCATAAGACCAATAATCTTTCCTCGTTTTAAGTTCTATAACCCCACATGAGGCATATTTTCGTTTTTGGACGCAAAAGTTAGTTTATTTAATTTCGTTCAATTTGCAACTCAAGCAAATAGCCTATACCGTACCTATACCTAATATCTTATATATTTGTTTATTTTCAATAAAAACTTTTATTCTTCGCAACAATAACAAGTTTTTTCAAAAGAAATAAATATTACTATGAAATACATGGTGATCCCATATAAGTTTGGGTTTGTGTATATTTACGTATCACATGCAGCAGCTTAAACTTATAGTTCCTATGTTATTTTATTATGTTTTATGTTCAATTTGCAATTTATATTAATTGTGCAATATATTGGTTTTGGTTTTTGCTTTATTTTATTAACTTGTAATTTTTGTATGTTGACGATTTGTCTAATTTCAGAAAATTGTATTTGTTATTGTTATTTTTATTTTACTCTATGTTAAGCTTTGTCCATAAAATTGTATAATTTTCAGTGAAAATAAAGCATATTTCTATTTTAATATATTCTGGCTACTACCAGAGGCGTACGACAGGAGAAAGTGAATTGTTGACCTTTCCCAAATTCTACGCCACTGACGGGATTGCTATTTAAGCATAATTTTTATATTCTCCAATACATTCCACGTAAAATATACTCTCCATTCTTAACGACAAAATACAGTAAAACCTCGATATAACGGACTAATTGGGGGATCTGGATGTCCGTTAAAGCCGAGAGTCCGTTATATAAAATATGTTTAAAATCCATCAATTTTTTTTTGTAAATATGTACCTACTGTATTTACACAGTGTACAAATCTGTAAGTTAAAAAAGGAATCAAGTTTGGTTTGCTACTTTTTTACTTTTCTACTTCATCTAAAAACTTTCCATAATATACTCGTTTGGTTATCTAAATTATTCAGTAATCCATGGGTTAAATAAGCTATGAACTTTTTTGGAAAAAACATACAATTAAAGTTGTCGTCTTCCAAATGTCGAATATTTTCAAGAGGTTAATCAAGAACGTTGTCTAAAATTAATATACATTTCACCTCTTTAGGCGGTATTTCCAATTTCTTCTCTTGAAATTTTCTCACTGCAAGTACAAATTCTTTAAAAAACCAATTTTTGAAAATATCTGTGGTGAACCAAGCCTTATTAGAGCTATAATATCAAACGGGCAGATGATGCATTATATCTTTGACAACTCTAGGTTTACGAGATTTGCCAACAATTATAGCAGTCAATCCATGCGATCCATTGGTATTAGCATAAATCAGTACTGAGATCCTGTTCTTGCTGATTTTTCTTCCAGAATTCGACTTTTCATTTTTTTTATTCACCTTTTTTTTACATTTATTCGGATTTTTTGTCCGTTATATCCGAAGTCCGTTAAATAGAGGTCCGTTACATCGAGGTTTTACTGTAATTAGTTTTCGAGATATATGAATTTAAAAATGAAGGGACACAATATATTAATCAAAATAGCTGTGCTGTTTTGCCGTCAACCGTCAACCATGCAGTATCCCCTGTCGTACGCCTCCCTCTGGTAGTAGCCAGAAACGTTTGTTTATCATACCTTAATAGAATACACAGTACATACACTTGCTGCCATGTATGACAAATGTCAAATAGTTTTAAAGTACTGGGTAAAAATAATTATTAAACTTTTAAATAAAACTCCCTATAACTCAGCAAGGAGCCACACTTTAGCTAAGGGATTTGGGTTAAATCTTACTATTTTGATGTCTAGAATCTACAGCTAAAAGATTGGACATTCTTAGTGAATCATCCTGTATCATAAAAGGTCTTTATCTAGCATATACATCACTGAGCAATGGAATTAAAAAAATCACAGGAACCCAACTTTCTCTGTCCTTAGAACTCTAAAAGAATAATTCTTCAGTAAGGGATATTTCATTTTTAGTGTAAAAAGTGAAAAACTTTTATTGTCGTATAATATTATTTTTTTATTTTAAACAGTTTTAAAATGTCCTTGAAATGAAGTCACCCACTTTGCTTCTAATATACTTATTTTCTCCTTTCGGTGAATTTAAGTACCTCTTACACAAAAACAAGTTAATTCAGTTTTCTAATTTAGCTTAATTTTGGTAAACGAAGAGCATTATAACGGAAGCTTTAAAAATGGAGGTCGCTTGAGCAAAAAGCACAAATTATTCATTTGAAACGTATAATTATCCTCGCAGCTTCCCTTTGTCTTCTTGCGTTTATCTTTGCCATGTTCAGTGCAAAAAAAAAAATAATGAAACCAGCTTAGATTTCTTTCGTAAAGTCACAGATTAGTAGACAACTGTACTGGAAAAGTTCGTTTTAAAAATCCTCTAAAAATGTTATTATATAAACATAATATACGTCCCCCATAAAATTAGCGGGATTATTTCATTCATAGGAGATTCTGACCAATAGAAAGCTACAGAAATAAAAATTAAACTGATTATTTTTTAATGATTTTAACTTCCAATCGTATAGTAAGATATTTGATCACGTGTTTAATTCTGTCCAATCAGATTAAAATTACACTGAGAATTATCTACTGTAGAAAATTACCGATAGAATTTTTTTAAGTAGATTGTTTCTGTTTAACGGCAACCAGTTTCCTAGTTTTGACAACTGTCACATTTAAGAAAATATCCATAATATACGTATTAAAAAATAATCTTATGAATATCACACGACAGTAAGAATAAATAAGAAAGTAATGCTTCATTTTTACTTAAATTTGTTGTCACTGGTCAATAGCCACTCGAGCCCTGCGGGCTCTTGTGTCTATTGCCAGACAACAAATTTTCGAAAATCTGTCACTTTATTTTTAATTTATTCTCACTCTCTTGTGATATTATACCCGATAATTTTTGATTATTTCATTCATAGGAGATTCTGACCAATAGAAAGTTACAGAAATCTAAATTAGACTGATAATTTTTGATAATTTCCCGTCGTCAAGTATATTACGTCAGATGGTCTTCGTTGCTACGGTTTTTTTCATGAAATAATCGCAACAAATTGCACTCGACCTCTAAAATTAATATATAATTTTTGCCCTCGTGACACTTTGACATAATTTGACACTTTGACAGCAAAGTGTCACTCGGGAAAAATTCAATAATTTTAGAGCTCTTGTGCAATTACTACTGATTATTTCATTCACAGGAGATTCTGACCAATTGAAAGCTACATAAATCTAAATTAGGCTGATAACTTTTGATAATTTCCTGTCGTCAAGTATATTACGTCAGATGTCCTTCGTTGCTATGAAAAAATACATTCAGTGACATTAATGGCAATTAATGTTTTAAAAATTATAAAAGTGATGACTTTCAACCGTAAAATACTTATAACAACTGTGTGTTTAATTGTCCTAATTTGTACTTACATAAATAAGTTACTATAAAATTTTGGTTTTGAACAGTTTTATTCATGAAATAATCGCAACAAACTGCACTCGATCTCTAAAATTAATATAGAACTTTAGAGCTCTTGTGCACTTACTACTGATAATTTCCCGCCGTCAAGTATATTACGTCAGATGCCCTTCGTTGCTATGAAAAATACATTCAGTGACATTAATGACAATTAATGTTTTAAACATTATAAAAGTGATGACTTTCAACCGTCAAATATTTATAACAACTGTGTGTTTAACCTTTCGTTACTCGCGCCAACTTTTTGTGATCGGATACTCGCGCACGGTGCAGGAGACCGGGTCCAAAAATATGGGTCAGCAGTGTTTTAAAATTATTTTTTTTTGCAAAATTGTGTACGATTAAATTATTTAATGAATATATGATCATATAATTTTGTAGATATGCGTTTGTGTTCACATTATATTACTTTAATCAAAAATTTAATAATTTTCATTGTTATCCATTTATATGTATATACAAAAACTTTGGAAGTGAAAAAAAAAATTGAATATGGTTAAATTTGTTTACTAAAAACTTTAGATCTTAATTCAATACACAAAAAAATTAAAAATAAAGAGTAATTGTAGTAACAAAAAAAGTTATAAAAATTATTTAAGGTTTTTAAAACATTAAATACACAATGGTGTCACATTCATTGGAACAATGGTGTTCCAAACACAGATATTTTGAGCATATTTGGCAGTAAAACTTTGTTTTTCTATTTTTCTTCCAATCACAAACAGCACAGCGATCTGAAGTTCCTGGTGTTACGACTGGTACTTGTTCTGTTGGTAAACCACATATATCCCTAAACCTCATTCTGATGGTTCTGGGTAAGTTATATATTTATATTTATATATATAAATATAAATAAACTAATCTATAAACATTGAAAATAAGGAAAAGATCTTAAATTACCTTACTAATTAAAAATATCGATGTGTGATGCAAACACAAAAATTGGTGCACAAATACTCGCACACGGTGTACGGGACCGTGTTGCGTAATAACAAAAGGACAGTACTATTTTTACACTGCGCACTGACTTTACCCACAGTTGATTGACCACTGAAGAGGTATACGAAGTAGCCATTCATAATCCCCACTACAAGCAGAGTTACAGGAATTTATTTACAGGCCCAGTCTCCCACACCGTGTGCGAGTAACGGAGGGTAATTGTTTGCACTGGATCTCTAAAATTAATATAGAACTTTTGCCCTCGTGACATTTTGACATAATTTCACTCGCCTTCGGCTCGTGAAATTAAAAGTGTCAAAGTGTCACTCGGGAAAAATTCAATAATTTTAGAGCTCTTGTGCAATTACTACTGATAATTTTAAGGAAAATAACTTTTTTTTTAAATATGCCACGCAAGTAAATCAAAGTACTTTTAATAGGCACATAATTTATCAAAACAATGTAAAATAAAAAAATATTCCAAAGAATAAGAAGTACAGTTACGATCACTGAATAGGTTACATCAAATTTAAAGTGTCGTACGGATCTGAAAAGTCAATGCTTGTCAAAAATTTCAGGAGTGTTGAAAAATAAAATAAGACGGTATAAAACTCCTCCAAAACGGTTAGAATGCATTTTAATCATGCGTATGGATGGCAACGATGTATCGATACATTAAATATATCGTTTAAAATTTTATCGATATTTTTATATCGATATTCAACTTTCGATATATCGGAAAATATGTATATCGATATTTGAGATTCAATATATCGCCCACACAGGATTAATGTTCCATATTCGCAAGATATTAAATTTATAATAAGATCCTATAATCTCCTTCTCGTTGTCCTTATGCCCTGTAAGAGCGTCGGACTTAATAAAATCTTATAATATAAATTATATCCTTACTTTTTTGAGACACTATACTAAAGAAATACCCTACTATATTAACAAATATCATAATAAATATTTACGACCAGTATTATTTGATTTGAATCTCGTATACCTACCCTTAAACTTTGAGGTACAGCTGGTTCCTAAAAAAACTGATACGACTCTTAAAGCGTATTTTGTAAAAAATTGAGCAGTGTACTTTCTTCTTCTTCTTCTTCTTGTTTTTGGTCTCGCTGCAAGGCAATTACCAGCACGATTTATAGACGATCTTGATGTACTCTGGCTCTAAGCCATATCAAAATCGCTGACTATGTTCTTGTAAAAAGCTTTTGATGAGGTGTGATATAATGAATATGAGTTTAATTATATTTAATTTATTATATTTTGATGGATAAATACTTATTATTTACATACTGTCACTTCACTGCCAAATCTTAAAATCTGTCAGATAACTTCAACCTCAAAAAATGGCTGTTTGTTTGTTTATTTTATTATTTGTCTGTCATAATAAATATAATATAATGTCAGACTAATCATACACTGCTCAAAATAATCAAATCTTACTAAGAGTCGTATCAGTTTTTTTAGGAACTAGCTGTACCTACCCTTACATTTTCTACCATATTATAATATTTTTTTAACTTTTAACAATGTTTTTCAACAGGCACGCTATGTAAACCGTAATAAAACGATTTCAAATTTAACATATGTCACGTTCAGGTAGTAGGTTCTATAAAGTTTTATAATAAAATTGTATTGTATTTACTAAAACCCTAAAACCCAAGATGTCAAAATTACTGGTGTTGGAATCCAACATTTTGTTTTTAACCTCTACTATCCAGAATTGGCCCAAGTAGCTAGTATTGAATTTGTGTGTAGTTAATAATAATAAAACAAGAAACAATAATGGCTCCACCCAAAATAAATGTTTGGTTGCATTTTAATAAAATTAATAAAAAACAATACCGCTGCAATTTTTGCTCCCAAGTTTTAAAAACATCAGGAAATACATCCAATTTATACTCCCATTTAAAACAAAAACATGGAGGAGATTTCTATTCAAGTAAATCAAAGAAAAGACAGCTAAGAAAAGACAAACTAAGCGAGAAGAAGAATATATCGATATATTGCATATTATATCGACATATTTTCTCCGATATATACTGTATATCGATATCTTCCTTCGATGTACTCGTACCATATGATACGATATATCGATGTGTAATTTGTTTTTGCCGTCCCTAATCATGCGGGAAAAACAAGAGAAATGGCCAAACTCGAAGAAGGTTGGTCACTAATAGTCTAAGAGCTAGTGAACCCTCCGACTAGCGGTCTTCCTGTAAGGCTAGAAATTTGTAGAGTGATAATTCATAGCACACCAAGGCTAAAAATGATGACCTGGCAGGCATCAGCCCTGCACGTGTATCTACCAGGTGAATCGAAAGTGCATAGTTTAGGGCTAAAATAAACTTTTTCCTGTAAGGTTTAAATTTAAGTATGTGTTTGAGTAAGTCATTTAGAAGAAATGTGTACAATGACAGGCGATTCTGAACAGCCTAAGACCTTGCCAGGTGAGGGGAAAGATTAGGGTTTTTTCCCAAAATTATTTTATTGCATCGAACAAAGTTTTTTAGGTTTTTTGAATAATTCCAAACAGAAAAGGTCTTTAGTGACCTTTCTCTTAGGTTAATAGTTTTTGACATATAAGCGATTAAAAATTTAAAAATTGCGAAATCGGCCATTTTTATCCCTGAATTGGGCATATAGCTGAAAATTTCAATGTTGCCAAGGTAGGTACATATTCTTTAAACGTCGATTGATTAAATCCCGAAGAGTTTTTTGCAATACAATATCGAAAACCCCTTTGTTTTTCAATTGCCAATGAAGCGGGCGCGTCACTGTAGTATAAGTGAGGACGTTTACATAATTATTTATACAGGGCGTGCAAAAAAATTTTCTTCTTTTTGTGTAAATTCATTTAATAATTTTTTTTGTACACCCTGTATAAATAATTATGATAGTGTTGATATTACTGAATAGAGAATTAAATAACCTTTCAAATTAGCTATCATACAACCCCTACTACTCTCATTTAAAAAAATCATCGATTACATCATCACGCCCAGATGGATGTCTTCGAATAAAAATCGACTTATCTGATGATTTTTTTTCAAATTTGCCCATTTTCGAGATAATGAATTTATGCAAACTCAAACGTCCTCACTTATACTACAGTGTCGCGCCCGCTTGATTAGCAATTAAAAACAAAGGGGTTTTCGATATTGTATTGCAAAAACTCTTTAGTCCAGAAAGCCACTGCGCATCCGATAGGAAAAATATTCTAATTCGGATTTTTTACACAATCTTACTCAAAAAGGAATCCTTTTAACAAATTTGCATGTTGCCAGGACCAAAAGGTGGTCAAAAATTTTTTAAATGTTTTGTTTTTGTTTTATTCCTAAAATTATTTTTTTTTGCATGGAAAATTTTTTTTAAGTTTTTTGGATCATTCCAAACATAAAAGGTCTTTAGTGACTTTTCTCTAAAAATGATAGTTTTTGACATACAGGGTGTTAGTAAATAAGTATGAAAAATTTTAAGGGCTAATTTTACATGAAAAATTAATGCCAGTTTGCTCTATAAACATATGTCCGCAAATGCTTAGTTTCGGAGATACGGGCTGTTGACATTTTTATTCCAAACTGCCAATTTATTTATGCCCGGTTGCACCAACAGATCTTTAGCTTTAGTCGAGAATATCATAAAAATTAATATAATATAATTATAATATATTACAATAAGAATACCATAATATAACAATAGATATAATAGATAATAAGGTAAGAATCTAAAATTATGGTGTTACGTAAGTGATACTCAAGGAGGCCCTATTTATAAGTAGAGCTTAGCTAAGCTGGAGCTTAAGATCTGTTGGTGCAACCAGGCATTATTTCTCTAAGACCAGTTGAGCTATGAAAATGATATTTGGTGAGTTTTAGGAGGTAGTTATTACGAATTTTATGACATACAATTAAGAATTTTGTATTGATCATTGGCGCGCCTACGGGCAATGGTCTGAATTATTTTAAAGAAAAAATAGTCCGCCACTGAGACATTTCGAATTAGAAATTATTTTTAAGTTTCACGTCTAATTTATGATAAAAAACCTTTCTTGCCTTTTTGTCATATGATGCACCGTTTTTTATGCAGAAAAATAAAACATCATGGCGCATATTTTTCATTTCTTAATACATCATCAAGAACTATCCAATATAATAATACTAAACTGGAACAATAATAGAAAATATTACTAATGCCATTTCAACTAGGTGCAACGTTGCAAGAAATGTTTAAAATGATCTCCTTTACAGGTAACAGAAAATTTTATATTCATCATTGGCGCGCGTACGGGTAATGGTCTGAATTTTTTGAAGAAAAAAATAGTACGCCACTGAGATATGTCAAACTAAAAATCATTTTTGAAATCCTCGTTCAATTGACGACAAAAAATCTTTCTTTCCTTTTTTCATATGCGGCGCCGTTTTATGCAAAAAAATTAAACATCTTAACGTTTACAAAGTATTTAAACTAAGTTTCTATGCATATGGAAACTACCTCAAATACTTGGTAAGCGTTAAGATGTTTTATTTTTTTGTATAAAAACGGCGAGTCGTATGAAAAAAGGAAAGAAAGATTTTTTGTCCTAAATTGAACGAAAAATTCAAAAATGATTTTTATTGTGACATATCTCAGTGGCGTACTATTTTTTTCTTCAAAAAATGCAGACCATTACCCGTACGCGCGCCAATGATGAATATAAAATTCTTCTGTTATCTGTAAAGGAGATCATTTTAAACATTTCTTGCAGCTTTGCACCTAGTTGAAATCTTATTAGTAATATTTTCTGTTATTGTTCTAGGTTAGTATTATTATATTGGATAGTTCTTGATGATGTATTAAGAAATGAAAAATATGCCCCAAGATATTTTATTTTTCTGCATAAAAACGGTGCATCATATGAAAAAAAGGCAGGAGACATTTTTTATCATAAATTAGACGAGGAATTTAAAAATAATTTTTATTTCGAAATATCTCAGTGGCGTACTATTTTTTTCTTTAAAAAAATTCAGACCATTGCCCGTAGGCGCGCCAATGATGAATACAAAATTCTAAATTGTATGTCAAAAAATTCATAATAACTACCTCCTACAACTTACCAAATTTCATTTTCATAGCTCAACTGGTCTTAGAGCAACAAATAAATTGGCAGTTTAAATTAAAAATTTCAACACCCCGTATCTCCGAAACTAAGTATTTGCGGACATATATTTATAGAGCAAACTGGTATTAATTTCTCATGTAGAATTAGCCCTTAAAATTTTTCATACTTATTTACTAACACCCTGTATAAGCGATTAAAAATTGAAAAATTGCGAAATCGGCCATTTTTAACCCTCAAAAACTATGTGAAAAACTGAAAATTTGAATGTTGCCAAGGTAGGAAGATATTCTTTAAACATCGATTGATGAAATCCCGAAGAGTTTTTTGCAATACAATATTCAAAACTCCTTTGTTTTTTAATTGATAATCAAGCGTGCGCGACACTATTTTCAACCGACAGTATGGTGCAAATGAAAGGAATAAATTCGTTATTTCGTAAACCGGCGACTTTAAGGAAAAATACCGAAACAGGTCGATTTTAATTTTTAAATTATGATATTGTGGCATATATGGTATACTAGTGACGTCATCTGTCTGGGCGTGATGACGTAATCGATGATTTTTTTAAATGAGAATAGGGGTCGTGCGGTAGCTCATTTGAAAGGTTCTTCAATTCTCTATTCAGTAATGTAAACATTTATATAATTATTTATACAGGGTGTTCTTCTACTTCTTTTTTTGTCAAATAATTTAATTTAATAAAAATTTTTTGGACACCCTGTATAAATAATTATGTAAATGTTTATAATACTAAATACAGAATTAAAGAACCTTTCAAATGAGCTAGCACACGACCACTATTCTCATTTAAAAAAATCATTGATTAAGTCATCACGTCCAGATGGATGACGTCACTAGTATACCATATATGCCACAATATCATAATTTAAAAATAAAAATCGACCTGTTTCGGGATTTTTCCTTAAATTTGCCGGTTTGCGAAATAACGAATTTTTCCTTTCATCTGCACCATACTGTCGGTGGAAAATAGTGTCGGGCACGCTTGATTAGCAATTAAAAAACAAAGGAGTTTTGAATATTGTATTGCAAAAAACTCTTCGGGATTTCATCAATCGATGTTTAAAGAATATCTACCTACCTTGACAACATTCAAGTTTTCAGTTTTTCACATAGTTTTTGAGGGTTAAAAATGGCCGATTTCTCAATTTTTCAATTCTTAATCGCTTATATCTCAAAAACTATCATTTTTAGAGAAAAGTCACTAAAGATCTTTTCTGTTTGGAATGAACTAAAAAGACTTCCAAAAAAACTAAAAAACTATTTTCCATGCAAAAAAAAATAATTTTAGGAAAAAAAAAACAAAAAAAAAACGTTTAAAAAATTTTTGACCAACTTTTGGTCCTGGAAACATGCAAATTTGTTAAAAGGAGTCCTTTTTGAGTAAGATTGTGCAAAATATCCGAATCAGAATATTTTTCCTAGCGGATGCGCAGTGGCTTTCTGGACTACTTCGTGATTTCATCAATCAATGTTTAAAGAATATCTGCTTACCTTGGCAACATTGAAATTTTCAGTTAAATGACCGATTCATGGTTAAAAACGGCCGATTTCGCAATTTTTAAATTTTTAATCGGGTATGTCAAAAACACCTAAGAGAAAAGTCCCTAAAGACTTTTTCTGTTTGGAATGATTCAAAAAACCTAAACGAACTTTGTTCGATACAAAAACAATATTTTTAGGAAAAACCCCTAATCTTTCCCCTCGCCTGGCAAGGTTTTATGCTGTTCATAATTGCCTGTCATTGTACACATTTCTTCTAAATGACATACTCAAACACATACTTAAATTTAAATCTTATAGAAGAAAGTTTCTTTTACCCCTAAACTATGCACTTTTCGATTCACCTGGTAGATACACGTGCAGGGCTGGTGCCTACCAGGTCATGGTTTTTAGCCTTGGTGTGCCATGAATTATCACTATACAAATTTCTAGCCTTACAGGAAGACCGTTACTCGGAGGGTTCACAAGCTCTTAGACTATAAGGCAAGTTGCTGCATATTTGAACGTGAGCCATAATGTGCATACGGAAAATCAAACAGAGATGGGATAATTTTGACTCTATAGTATGGTTGGGTGGTTTAAGACGGCAGAAGATCTCCACAGATCAACTGGATGAGATGTTACTAGATGATTTGAGAGAATCTCCTTTTGCCACGGCTCAAAAATCTAGCAAAGAGACAGCGTTTCCGGGCGGTATTTTCACTGCACGTAGAATAATTAAAACAAGTGGACTGATAAATTAGACCGGGAGATATTATACAGAAGTTCAGCCACGATTTTCTAAGTCCTGCCTTTTGCAATACTGGAAGGGTAGACGATGTACTTACAATCTGTGGAAACATCCACAAATTTCCTGTGACATTTTCCTGTAAAAATTAGATTTTCCCAAAAAATAAAAATAGGGTTTTGCGATGAATTTCTAAGTCCTGCCATATCCTTAGATAGACAGTATACTATCGATTTTACGAAGAAATTTTTTTGGGCAGGAGGGTTGCAAACGGGGTAACGGAGTATATATGTATACAAACATGTAAGGAAAATAATGAAATTTTCATGATTTTCTAGGTCCTGCCAACTAAATAAACTAAACATACATTATTTATTTCAAAATGATAAAAAAAATATTGGCATGACGTCTCCTAATGTTTAAGTATACTTGTCCCTTGGAAAATTCTGCGGAAAATTTTCACCCTGATTTTGTAATTTTCTTAGTCCTGCCTTTAAAAAGTTATAATACTCAAATACAATCAATACCTTTTCGGTACTCGGCAGGAAGGTTAACCGGTTCTTGTAAGATGGAAGGAGTCCTAGATTTATAAGAAAATTCGTGAAAAAGTCAACGATTTTCTGAGTCATGCCACATGTTTCAAGAATCTTAAATATAAGTCTACAAAGAGGCAGGATGGTTTTATGGTTATTTTGTATACAGGGTGGGGCATTAGTGTGACAAAGTCCAATTATGTCGTAAGATATACGAAAAAAGTTATTTAGGTAAAACATGGGCCACAGATAGGACTATGATTTAACAGTATTTTCTAATATACAGGGCTACCCGTTTTCACAGGGTGACACAAATTTATGTTTTTTTTTTAATGGAATATCCTGTATATTTTTACATTTTTGGATTCTACTCAATGTTCTCTTTAATAAAATATAGTGTTTTGAAATATTATACGAGGTAGTTTAAAATATAATTACGTTTTTTTGTTAATTTTGTAGGAACATTCACACCCTATACATATTGTTAGTAATTTGATATCCAAACTTCTCTTAATTTGTGTTTAAACGATTTTTAATATAGTCTACTATTGTCAGTTATTAATAGTATACCAAAATGTTTAATTTTAGTATACGGGGTTGGTTGAAACTCGGAATGAGTATTTTTTGAGCTTTCTTAAATGGGACACCCTGTATTTTAGTATTATAATAAATTGATATTTTATGGTACCTTTTTATTTGTTAAGCATTTTCTACACCATATTTATATATTAATTTCGGCAGTAAATTGATACAGACAGATTAGTCAGGTGGTTTTGGGGTTTCTTAACAAGAATGTCACATTAGAACAGATCTTTACCTAGTGCTCGGGGTGACTAATATACACGCCATATTCTTAAATTTCGAGGCTTTCAGACACTAAAGTGATGCAAGTAGATTACTTGAGGAGTTTTGTGGTTGCTGAACATGAATACGCCATCAGAATCAACCTCCAAAAACTCTCTAAATTCGAGATCAGTCACCCTGGGCACCAGGTGCTCGGAGGGTCGGTTGTAATGTCATATTCGTGTTCGGCCATCACAAAAACCCTCCAATAATCTGTGTTCTTTAATTTATTGCCGATATCCCACGAAACTCCAGATGACGTGCCTTAGCAGCAACTCTGGGCACTAGGTGATTCGGAGGTCGGTTCTGCTTGTGTATTCGTAACTCCATAAACCTTCCAAGTAACAAAATTTTGCCCTTAGTAAACTGATTTTGACAGGTTTATGCACTTTTGGACGCATGTTATGCACTAAAATGCAATTTCCACCCATTTTTATATTGTACACCTTTACCTGATGTTATCCTGAACACAATGCAAAAAGTTGCAAGTAGATACATAGATGCTGTATTTAAAAATCGATTTATTCTGGTGTTGTTAGTGTTAGTACATTTTGCTATCAAATATAGGAAAAAATATCAGGACAATATCTACAATCCTATAATATCAGGAAAACCTGTTGAATGCGGCAACTTAGCGCCTGTTACCAGTGTTCGTTTTTCCAAATAAAAGCGTTCTGCAGCTATTTTGAAGAAACTAATTACAAGACTTCGATATGCTTCTTCTAGACGAAGCATGTCGAAGTAGAGATCGTCCGCCAAACAGATGGTCTGATGACATCAAACGGATCGACAGAAACTTGATGCAGACAGCACAGGACAGAAATGCATGGAGAAGACTGAGGAGACCTATATCCAGCATTGCATAGATCCGGGTTGAATTATGACGATGATGAATATGAATTACAAGACGCCATCTTTAAAGAGCTCTAGCTTTCCACGGAAGCATTTTTGAACTAGGTGAATTGAGTTAAATTTTCTTAAAATTATCTGAGGAATCTTCGGTTTTCGTTTGTTATGAGAGCTTCTGGACACCCTGTATAATATAATGGGTAGGTAAATTCCCTACTGTAACCAATAAATTTTAAAAATTGTTTATTTACATTTATTGCGTTTACTTAGATGATCTAATCACTTAAAATAAAGATGTTACAGTTTGCTATTAGATTTGAAAAGTGTGTAAAAATTCCGAGACATTATTCAGGAAAATAATATTTAATAGGATACGATTGTTTTAATGATATACAAATTAATTTTTTGTATTATTCATCTTTGCGGTTATCCTGCCAAGTTGTAAACGGTTTTAGATTAGTGTTTTTTAAGCATACTAGACATGGTATGACTCAGAAAATTGTGGTGATATGAATATGTTTTTATACCACCCTGAAATAATTTTACAGACACACAATTTAATTTTTTTATACGAAATAACTATACAATATACAACCATCCTGCCTCTTTGAAAATATATTTATATTAACCTTTTTGAGATATGTGCTAAATGGCATGACTTAGAAAATCGTGTAATTCTCCACGAATTTTCTTACAAATTTTTTAACTATATATAGTAAAAAAGGTGTAACTAAACATCCTGCCATTTTGAATAATGTCTACTAAAATTATTTATTTTATAACAAAATTTATTTTATGACTTATAAAATCACGGAACCAAAGTGAAAATTTTATACAGAATTTTCCAAGAAACAAGTGCAGTTAAACATTAGGTGACGTCATGCCAACATTTTTTTGGTCATTTTGAAATAAATATGATTAATTTATTAAGTTGGCAGGACTTAGAAAATTATGAAAATTTCTTTATTTTCATTACATGTTTGTATGTCTGTATACTCCCTTAGTCCTTTTACAACCGTCCTGCCCAAAAAGTTTTCTTCATAAAATAGATAGTATCCTGTTATTCCATGGATATGGCAGGACTTAAAAATTCATCGCAACTCCCAATTTTTTTTTTTCATGGAAAATCTAATTTTCACAGGAAAATGTCACAGGAAACCCGTGGATTTTTCCACAAATTGTAAGTACCTTCTCTATCCTTCCAGTATTGCAAAGGGCAGGACTTAGAAAATCGTGGTTGAACTTCTGTTAATATCTCCCGGTTTAAATGATTGTGCAGTTGCAAGGAAACATTTTTTGACTGAGGATCACAAGAGGAGACGAGCTGCAATTTGTAATGAATTTATAAACCGTGAAGAGAACATTTGGTCCAGGGTTGCATTTTCCGATGAGAAAGTATTTCAGTCATAGAGCAATGGGCGATTAAGAGTTTATAGGCAAAGAAATCATAGGTATGAACAATATATTATGGGTTACGGTAAAAGTAGATAATCTGGTAATTGCACATAATTACCGGTAATTTTATACAATTACCAAAGTCGACGGTAAATGTAGTAAATATTCTTTAAATACCCTTTATTTCCTACTTTTACTGGTAATTGTATACCTACATTTAACAGAGGATCTTGATTATAACGATCGCCTCGCAAGCGGAATGTCACAATACATAACTGTAGAAATCATAACGATCTACTTTGATAATATGTGTGAAACTGGCCAGAAAAAATCTAAAGTTCCCAAAAAAGGTTTAGTAATGAAACCAGTACTCTCAAAAAGAAATTAATAGTAAATGTCAAATAGATTTGATAGATGTGCAAGCCCCAGCAGATAATTAATTCAAGTTCATTTTTATATACCAAGATCACGTTAACTAAATTTGTACAATTACGGCCGTTAAAAACTAAACGTGCAGAAGAAGTTTCTTTAGTTCTTCTTGACATATTTTGTACCTTTGGAGCTCCTAGCATTTTTCAAAGCGACAATGGACGAGAATTCCCCAACAGAATTATAGAACTGTGTTGTATGTGGAAAGATTTGAAGATAGTGCACGGTAAGCCAAAACAGTCAGTCACAGGGATCTGCTGAACGTACGAAGAAAGACATTGTAAATATAGTAAGTTCCTGGTTGGAAAGCAACCAAACAAACAAGTTGTCAGAGGGTCATTAATCTGTACAATTCGCCAAGAACCGAGCTTACCCTTCTGGCATTAAGGGCAGTCCGTATGAAGCTTTGTTTGGGGTTCCTGCCAAAATTGATTTCAAAACATCACTGCCAGATACTTCTTTAGAAAAAATGTCGACTGAAGAAGATTTGGAAGTAGAAGAATAAATAGAAGAAACCCAGTCAGGTCCTGATTTTGAAGAGCATGAAACACAAGAAGTGGATGAACCAAATGAGCTTCTAATAGAACAAGAACCAGAAAAACCTGTGCAACCATCAGTGAATGAATCTAATGCGATTCTAGAAGAACTATTTTCTAGTCAGTTTTCAGAGGGGCAAGATTCTGTTGCAATTAAACGGGCACGTGCAAAGGAAGGCCGAGAAAAGCAAGCGAAGAAAATGCTTAAAACACCAAACTTGAAATTTCCCCGTGGTAATGTCAATGATACGGTAAAATTAAGAGTGCCAGATATTGACAGGGCACGAAGTGATTCTGGAAATGTTTGGCTGTTTTTAAGTCATTATATTTTTATGAGTGTCTAAAACGAATTATATGAATTTGGTACTAAAGAAGGGAGACTGCCAGATTTGTATAGCAGAAATCAATTATTTATCATCTACAAAGAATCATTCGTTTCTCTAGACATGGTTCCAAAACTAAACATTTCATTGCGCGTGTATGTTAGAAAAGTTTTTGTCGGGTGGACAAGGCTATCATATCAGCAATGTGATTGCAGAAGTATGTAAAACGATAAATGTAAATGTAATAAAAATAGAAAATTGCGTAATTCCAAGTTCCATGAGAGTTTATCCAAGGTCCATTAAGTAACTGCACAATGAGGCCTGGATCCCGCGTACCAAAAAAAGTTGATTAATAGCAAGCTGAAAATTTTTTAATAGCTTAACAGAATCTAGTTGTACAAACTTGGATGCAATAAGTTGGAAAGTTTTAATTGTGGAACAGGTTACAGGTTTCGAACGTCAGGCTACAAAAACGTCCCATGTATTTTGTCGGACAGAACTTCTAATTGACTTGTTACCCTTTCATTAAACTCTCATGCAAAAATCAGACTGCTATTAAATTAGAATTAATGTCATTTTATTTTATAAAATATAAAATAATATAATATAATATAATTACTGTCACCAATATAATTACTGTCATTTGTCATGTCCTACGTGTCGGACTGATTAAAATAACCAACATATTTGTCGGACAAACATTTTTTCATATTATAAAGTTAGCTATTGAATAAACTTAAAAACAAGCTGCTAGCTTTCAAAATCATAAACTTTAGAGGATGAAACGTTCCACAATTAAAACTTCTCCTGTTCCAGTGTTCCCATTCATCAAAGTTTGTCCAACTAGGCACCATTAAGATATGAACAAATTTTCAGCTTGCTGTTAATCAACTTTTTTTGATACGCGGGATCCAGGCCTAAATGTCTACTTTTAAAATATAATAACAAATTAATAATTCATAATTCTTATTTTAACTTATCAGAAATGCGAACACAAAATGGGAAACAAACAATTCGCTTTCAGAGAAGGATAGGGTACAATGGAAGCTTTGTATTCAATGCTAAGATTACTTCAAAGATCATGGGAAGTACCTACAGATAGTCCAGGAACCGAAGCTTTTCACCTCGCAATTTTTACAGAATGGATCGATTTGCTTGAAAATTTGAGAATAAGTAGTGGATAGTCCAAGGATCAAAATCTATATGATACCGAAAGGCGCTTTTACCATGGGGGTGGTTGCCACCCCATTTCGGGGGTGGAAATTTTTTGTTATATTTTGATCACAAAAGTTGGTAAAAACATTTATTCTAAGTAAAAAACGTTCTATACATTTTTTTGATAAAATTAATAGTTTTCGATTTATTCGCTATCGATTGTATGAGTGTTATATCGAAAAAATCAATGTTTTTAATTGTTTTTCTGCTAATAACTCCAAAAGTTTTCGTTTTATCAAAACAACTTTACGTAATAAAAATGTACCTTTTGAAAAAATACATAAAACCGTTTTTCTTAATTTCCTTTAAGACCAATAGCAATAGAGCTATAGTATATTATATGTTAACTCTTCTTCGTCAAATGCTAAATATTGTAGTTTCAAAGTCAAAAGACGGAAAAACTATGCATTTTTGGAGGACAACTTGTTTAAACTAATTTAAAGTATTTAAAAATCTCTATCTCTAGAAATAAAACAAAGGTCTCTAGCTCAAAAATTAAGTGACTTATAATGAAAAGAACGTCAGTCCCTATTTTTTCAGCGAAAAAGTGATAGGAAGCAACTCCCTAATCACCACCCTAATTACAATTCGTCATTGACTCTATTTGGTCTTCTTTATTTATGTATTAATAATAGGCTCTAGAAGTTTGACCGGTTTATAATGATTAGTTTTAAAAAAAAAATGGAGTTAAAAGGGAATAACGAATTTTTGTAGTTTGGAAAAAATGGTCTTTCCTTCAGAATAGACAGATTAGAATCAGAGATAGAAAACAATGTTTAAATATGAAATTGTAACTTATTTAATTCCCAAGAACATGATTTGCAAAAATTTTTTCCACGGCAAAAATTAAGTGAGCTATTGACAATTAAAACTTGTAACAACATGCAAAAACCACCTTTACCAACCCTCTCAAAGTCACCTCTTTTTGCGACTGAGCGTTTTAAAAAGATTTAATATCAATTGACTTAAAGATCATACAAAAACCTACAAAATTATTTTTTACAAAACTTGCTAAGATAAAAAATAAAAAAGTTACGGTTAAAAAATCAATATATTTTTTTGAAAAAAAAAAAGGAGAAATCCAGTTGGAAGCATAATAATATCAGTTAGCGGTGTTTTTGCTCATTGACCTTATTTACTCTTCTTTGTTTATGTATTATTAATAGATTCTAGAAGTTTGACTGGCTTAGAATGATAGTTTTTATAAAACTGGAGTTAAAAGCGAATAACGAATATTTGTAGTTTGGTAAAAAATCACATTTTCTTCAGAATAGAAAGATTAGCATTAGAGATACGAAAAAATGTTTAAATATGAAATTATAGGTTATTTAATTTCCAAGAAGCTGGTTTAAAAAATTTTTTTCTACCGCAAAAATTGAGTGAATCGTAAATGAGCCTATATAAAAAAACATTGATTTTTTCGATATAAAACTAACACTTTCGATAGCGAATAAATCGAAAACTATTAATTTTATCAAAAAAATTTATAGAACACTTTTTGCTTAGAATGAATGTTTTTATCAACTGTTGCAGTCAAAATATAATATTAAATTTCCACCCCCGAGATGGGGTGGCAACCACCGCCATGGTTAAAGCGCCTTTCGGCATCATATAGATTTTGATCCTTGGACTATCCACTACTTATTCTCAAATTTTCAAGCAAATCGATCCATTCTGTAAAAATTGCGAGGTTTTCTCCTATATTAAGCTTCATTACTTGGACTAAGAATCCAATTTACGTGTCCGTTTTATAGATTTTGAAAAGGCGTTTGATAGGCTCCAAAATGATTGGCTGTTTCAGTATCTATAAATGATTGGAATAAATAAAGATATGAGACTTTTACAATATCTATATTGGAATCAAGAAGCTTCTATTCTAGTAGACAGCAAAGAAACAGACAAAATTTTCATTCAAAAAGATCTCAAAAGAGATTGTGTATTACCCCCCAAGTTTGTTAAAGGTGAAACGTGCCCCAAAAAGAGGGTGTAATTTTTGAAATTTGACAAGATGTTGATATGTGATATAGGGGGATGTTACATAATGAAGAACATGGCCGCGGTCGCTACTGTCTCAGAGCTTTGAAAAGGGGTAGATTCTTAGGTGTTATGATATACCCTTATTAGCTTAGAAAATTTTAAAAGGATAGAAAAATCGAAATGAGGATGTAAAATAGAAATAAAAAAAATAAAATATTGGGCGCCATTGGTTCCCTAAAGGAACCAAACTTTCACAAAATGAAAATATTAAAAGAAAAATAGTATTAAATCAAAATAAAACAAAAAACATAGTCAAATAAAAATATACATAATATACAAAATATTATAATGTAACTTACCTTATTTACTCTATAATCAATATGCTATACTCAGTCAATTCTTTATTGTTCTTACGATTCAAGAGAGAAGGAAAGAAATTATAAATTTATATTTTGTAAATCAAACATTATTTATTAAAAAAAAAACAAAAAAAAATGAATCTTTGATCTCTCGGTGTCACAAATTGAGACCAGATTACCAAATCAAAAAAAAATGGAACGAAAAGTTCTACAAACATAAAAATGATACCTTTACAATCATTGTCCTGGTTTCTTCTGGTTGTTGGTTGGTTTGTAAGTCCAAGACGCTATTTCACTACGCGAAAATCACTTCACATTGTTAATAGCTACAGCGACAGTACATAAGGTTATCCATAGTTATAGTCTGTTCGCTAAACTCAGACGCAACTGGCTAGATATTTTAGTCGACAATTTTTTTGTTTTTTGCCAATTTTTCAAAAATTGGCAAAATTACTAACTATTTAGTGATTATTAACTATTTAGTAATTATTTTTTGCCAATTTTCCTAAAATTGGGAAAATTACCGACTAAAATATCTAGAAAGTTGCGTCTGAGTTTAGCGAACAGACTATAATTACAAAAGTTATCATAGAAAAATTCAGCTTTCTACTCGAACAAAATTATTTTAAAGTTCATTAAACGGGATCAAAATGAAATATATAAGCATACTTCATCATTTAACTGTAATGTTAGACTTAGTAATGCAAAATGAAACTTCTAACTCCTACTTCCGGATCTGACTGCATAAAAAAAATATTTAATACCAAAAGTGGTATGAAATCATTTCGGCGATTCGCTTAAAAACAGCGAGAAAATTGCCGGAGTTCACGCTACACACCATCATATATGCTGGGCTGGGTCAACTTAGCCGGCCAGGAACTGGTAACTACATTTTGAACCACTGATGCGAACTCAAAACTAAACTTCCTTGATGACAGAACTGAACTGCTCCATGGCTTCCACGGAACTGACTTCTGGAACCTCTAACTCGATCTTTCTAAACTTGGGTTCCCTCTTCCCCAAAAAAAAAGAAATTACCTCCCATTCTGACAGCCATCACCTACTTTGTCCAATAGTGACCATCCAAAACATTTCTCTACCAATCGGGTGGCTAGAAAAACTTACTCAGGACATCCTACAAATGCCATGATTTTTTCCTTCGACCAATACGAGCTCGCTATCTTTGCAATAACAAAATCCCTGAGTTCCCACGAAATTTGTTGCGTCTTAATCTCAGGCTAGTTTCGAGAATTCGATATTTGAGAGATTTATCAACACTATAGACTTATTTATGATGACATTTCCTGTTACTAAATAAACAGATCTTCAGAACTCTGACTGAAAATGCCATAAAAATTCCTTATTTTACAACATACAACAACGCCTGTGGCCAGTTCTAGGTACTTAAATTTCGAAGAATATTCACTTCGCCTGAGACCTATTTGAAACATATTTTCGGGTGCAAGTCCCGTCGTTTTAACCATCAAGACAGGGTCGGACTTGCTAATATTTAGACGGTGATTTCGAGACTGTTTCAAAGGTGTACTCGGAAATAATATTTAACCCGCCATTACACGCGCTATGAGGGAATACCTCACCATATTTGTTTATAACCAATGAAATTGTCTTAACTAATACGATAACCTTGCGCACCCAGGAATGCCTTTAGCATCGTCCATGAGAGCGTATGACAAAACAAAATTATAGAATATTTCAGGCGGTCAGTTTGCGGTGATACTTGAAAGAAGTGACCATCCCTCTTCAAGTGAGAGAATTCCTCACTGCGCGTGCAATCACGGTGAAATCACGTTTCTGTTATTTCAAAGAAACGTTTAGGTTTTTGTTTAATATTTGAATAAGTTTAATTAAGATATTATTGTTTAGGTTAGGTTAGGAACATAGGCGCACCGAGGGGGGTTTGGGGGTTAAAATCCCTCCCAGAGCATATAGAAATATATATAAAAGAAAGTAGGAAAATGTAACTTCTCTTTCACATATACTACAAAAAACTTTCGGTGCCCAAGCCAACCCCCCCAGAGGAAAATTCTATGTGCGCCACTGGTTAAGAACCCATTTTTAATTTTACCTATTCTAATTGGGAAATAAACCAAAATTTAACTTGAGAAATTGATTTTATTGACATTTCGAAAACCATCTCGGACGTCGTTATCAAAATACAAAATATTAATAGTTAATTACATAAATGCCACAACGAAATAGCTTCAGAACAATTATTAATTTTAATTTGCTTTTTTAGTAAAATGGATTCTCGTAAAGAACGTCAATTACTTCAGTGGCTTGCTGAAATTGAAAATGAAGAAAACAGCGAAGGTTATGAAAATATTAATATTACGAAAATACTAATATTGAATTGCCGCGTACATAAGAACTATCTCTGTATTGTTTCGAATGCAAATAAGGGACGATTTGGGAATTCGAGATGAAGCAGAGCCTGTAGAAATGAACCAAGTATGTATCTAATAAATGTGCATACTGTCCTAAGAAGAAGAACAGAGAAACTCAGACAAAATGCTACAAGCTAAACTGTAGAAGATCAATTTGTAATTTGTAAGGAACACACAAAAACTTAATGTAATGTAATTACTAGTGTAATTCCTGTTGAGAAATAAAGGAGGAAGAATCTGAGTAGATGTATTTATTATCTTTAGATGTATGCAATATTTTTAAAACTTTTTATTTGTGTACTTATCTCTTTTGTCTATTATCATATTATTTTTACTTTGGTTTTGTTAAATTAATAAAAACAGTTGGTTTACGAGACTTTCCATGATATGTGAATACAACCCATTTTACTGTTATACATGTTGACATTCATTCTTCCTCGAAATAAGTCGAATTGATGTAGGTGAGGGCGACGCTCATACGCGTGCAACCACGTCACAATAGAACACGCGTGTAACGGGGGGTTAACGAAGCATTTGAAGGCAATGTGGAGTTGGATTTGGGGGAAAACTAATAACAACATCAAATATGCAGGTGGCACACCGATCATAACTGAAAGTATTTAAGGTCTTCAATTCCAGGTCCACCTTAGATCGAGTTACTAGAGAATGCTCTAATAACGGACTTGGCATAAAAACATCAAAGACAAAGTTACTTTTGGTTAGTAAACAAGACGTTGGTCCTGTCCACTAATTGTTAACAATGAGCTGATTACAAAACCATTTGATTGACCATTTTAAATACCTAGGATGTTGTATCAGAGAGACACTAAATCCTATTGAATTAAAAGTGGTATTAAAATTGAATTTATGAAAACTAGATCTATAATTATTCTCAGCTGAACTTCAAATTAAGAATCGAGTTCCAAAATGTTTTGTGTATTCTGTATTACGATATTGATTCGATACCTGGATAATGGAGGTTATTATGATGAACAAAGTAGAAGCCTTCGAGGTGTGGTCATATTGCAGAATGCTCAAAATATCATGGGTTCAATGATTTTGAAACATAGAATTCTTATACAAAATAGGTCAAGGCAAAGGTGACTTAACGAAATTGATAAATAAGAGAAAACAAATATCTAGGGCATATAGTGAGCCGTAGCAGATACCGGATACTAAAGTTATTTAATAAACGTAACTATTGAAAGAAAAATCGGAATTGGCAGGAAGAAATATTCATGGCTCCAAAATAACTGGCTTATTCTTCTTCTTCTTAGCCTTCTATCGTCCACGTTTGGACATAGGCCTCTCCCAACTCCTTCCATCGGTCTCTATCCTGAGCAACATATTTCCAATTCGTTCCGGCTACTCTTTTAATATCATCAACCCATCTCATCTGTGGTCTTCCTCTCGGTCGTTTACTTTGGTAAGGTCTCCAATGTTGTATCGTGGCATTCCAACGTTGGTCTTTTTGTCTAACAGTGTGGCCTGCAAAGCTCCATTTAAGTTTGGCAACTTTTGTTGTTATGTCCTCGACTTTTGTTTTTGATCGTACCCAGTCGCTCCTCTTTTTATCTGACAGTCGTATACCTAACATTGCTCTTTCCATAGCTCTTTCTGTTGTAGCTAGTTTATTCATATTTGCCTTGGTTAGGGTCCAGGTTTGACACCCATATGTCATGATAGGAAGGATGCACTGGTTGAACACTTTGGTCCTCAAATATTGAGGTATTTTGCGGTTCTTAAGTATCCAACCAAGTTTTCCAAATCCTGCCCATGCTAGTCTTGCTCTCCTATTAATTTCCGCACTTTGGTTTTCTTTGTCAAGTTTCAGGATTTGGCCTAGTTAGATATATTCCTGGACTTTTTCTATCTCACTGCCATTTATATTTATGCGTCTGGGGTCATCTGTGTTTGTCATTATTTTTGTTTTCTTCATGTTCATTTTTAGACCGACGTATTGGGAGCTGCCTGCGAGTTCCTCTATCATAATTTGCAATTCCTCGAATGAGCTCGCTATAATCACAATGTCGTCAGCGAATCTGAGGTGATTTAGCTTCTTGCCATTAACGTTAATGCCATAGGTTGACCAATTTGTCGTTTTGAAGACGTCTTCTAGTGCTAGGTTGAAAAGCTTTGGCGATATTACGTCTCCTTGTCTCACGCCTCTCTTAATAGGGATGGGATTTGTATTTTTGTCTAGTTGTACTATCATAGTTGCATTTTCATATATATTATGTATTAGTTGTCTATATCTCGAATCTATTCTACAATTATTAATAGCTTGTTCTATGGCCCACATCTCGATACTATCAAACGCCTTTTCATAGTCTACGAAGGTAAGAAATACGGGTAGTTGGTATTCATTTGCCTTCTCTATCAATGTTCTCATTGTCAGCAGATGGTCTGATGTACTAGATCCTTTGCGGAAGCCAGCCTGTTCCACTGGTTGGTAATTTTCCATTTTGTAGGTCAACCGGTTGTTAATAATTCTCATGAATAGTTTGTATACTTGACTGAGCAACGATATCGGTCTATAATTCTGTAGGTCACATTTGTCCCCTTTTTTGTGTAAAAGTATTACTAGACTTTCGTTCCAGTCTTTAGGGATCTTGCTATTATGGAGCCATTTATTAAATAGCTCTGTTAGTATAGGGATTGTTACTGTCTTGCTTGTTTTCAAGAGCTCGGCAATTATACCGTCCTGTCCTGGAGCTTTATTATGTTTTAGTTCTTTTAAAGCTCTTTCTATTTCGAATCCCTTTATATTTGGTAGTACTTCTGATCCCACGTTTTTTATTTTTCTTTTGACGTTCTCCTTTGTTGATTCATTAGGCTGGCTTTGCGAGCTGTACAAGCTTTTGTAGAAGTCTTCGCCTATTTTTGTTATTTTATATTTGTCCTTCTCTTCCTTACTATTGGCGTCTTTAATTTTAATGATTTTTTGAACACCCAATGCGGGTCTTATGCCTGGTTGCACCAACAGATCTTAAGCTCCAGCTTAGCTAAGCTCTACTTATAGATAGGGACTCATTGAGTATCACTTACGTTGCACCATAATTTTAGATTTTTACCTTATTATCAATTATATCTATTATTATATTATGGTATTCTTATTGTAATATATTATAATTATATTATATTAATTCTTATGATATTCTCGACTTAAGCTTAAGATCTGTTGGTGCAACCGGGCATTAGACATTTTAAGCCTCTGTTGTTTTAAATGACTCGCTCTATTAAGTTCTCGTTCCATTTTTGTAAGTCGCGTTTTAGTTCTTTTCTGATTGTTTTATTAAGTTCTATGTATTCTTGAGTATGGCGTTTGTTTTGCGTTAGTAGTTGTCGTCTTTCCGTCATCAGTTGTTTAGTTTCGTTGCTTATTTTGTCTTCTTTAGTACTTGTTTTCTTTGCGACCTGTAGTCCGGCTTCGAGAAGGTTCTTATTGATGTTTTTGTTAATTTCGTCAATTTCATCTTGATTATGTGAAGGATCATATTTGAACTTATCCGCTAAGACCTCTCGGAATTGCTCTTCATTTGTTTTTACTTTAAAGGCATCTATTCGCGTTGTTTTTTTAAATATTCTTTTCCTCTCTTCTTTCATGTTAATATTTATTTTTGCTCTAACTATACGATGGTCACTACCCGTTGTTACGTTGTTTATTGTTGTTACGTCTTCGAATATTCTTTTGTTGTTTGAGAGAAAATAGTCTATTTCATTTTTGGTGGTTCCGATAGGTGCAACCCATGTCCACTTTCTGTTAGGTTTCTTTTTGTAGAAGGTATTCATAATATACATGTTTTCTTGTTTCAGAAATTCCATAAGTTTTTCTCCCCTTGTACTGGCTTATTACCAGATGAATTATTGCAGGCCGAGCAATATTTAAAACAGTATTGACAACTTATTATCAAGGAAGCTGCTCACGCCTAAAATCTAGGTACGATAATCAAAGAAGAAGAATTTATTAACTAGAGTATTAAGTGTATAACCCACAGTGACACAGTAAAATAATGCCTTACAAATACCATCATTTATGAAAGATGTTCATCCAGGAAAATATACTGTAATAACATGAATTTATATGTAGGTAGTTTATGCGTGCTACAATATTAGCTGTTAGCTAATGTTAGCAGTATAAACCGCTGCATATTTTAATAAAACTTTAAGTATCCTTCTAATAAATATATATATATATATATATATATATATATATATATATATACATATATATATACAGTAAGAGCCACCGTACTAGACACATGGGTAGGTACCTAATTGCTATGCTTATGGGATAATCCGGGCCGTTCTCAGATGTGACTTTTATATCTGTCATGTTACCATCAAGAATCTATTCAAAATAATTAGTTTTCGATACACATAATATATTAGTTAATAGTATTACTACTCTGTTTTAAAACAAATTTATTCAAACACCAAGAATAGTACAATACTTTAAAACTTTTACAACTTTAACAAAATGACAACTATAAACGTCAAAATTAGATCAGCTGTATGTAATACAGCTATGTTTGTCAACTTTCTATGTTAATATTCAGTTTCTATACATTTTCTGATGTTCTAAACGTCACTTGACATAAAAAATAAACATTGCAACAAGTGATGGGTCCAGGACTGTAATAGTTCAATATTCCTATGTGTCTAGTATGGTGGCTCTTACTGTATATAAAGCAGTTGGGTAATATTGATTGATAATATGTAGACTCTAGTTTTTTAATGAGGATGCAGTAATTTATTTGTAAGGGGCAGGATAAGAAAAACTCTTTGTTACTATCGAGCTTTCGTAAAATTTATTTGCTTTGTCAAGATAAGCTAAAAAGTATATAATTATTAATCAATACAATGAAATTAAATATAAAAGACATTGTATAAAAAAAGCAAAAAATCTTACAACGTGAGGTTAAGTGGAAACAGTAGCGATCAACGGGTAGCAAAAACGCGTTCCAAAATTGCGGCTGTAATTTTGAATATTTTTTCGAGATATTTGGCACACGTATTCTTAATATAATAAAGAATGTCGGTACAGAGCCCAATTTGAAAAATATATTAATATGTGGAAATTACTCTGTATTTAAATACAATATTAAAAAAACGAGCCTGTACCGCCATTAAGAAGAACAAAAAAATACACTTTCTTCAAATAAACTTTTTTATCCGATGCATAGATTTTGTGTCTTTTTGGAACTACTAAAATTTTTTATTTCATTAGTAGTTCCAAAATGACACAAAATCTAGGCATCGGATAAAAAAGTTTATTTGAAGAAAGTGTATTTTTTTGTTCTTCTTAATGGCGGTACAGGCTCGTTTTTTTAATTTTGTATTTAATTACAGAGTAATTTCCACATATTAATATATTTTTCAAATTGGGCTCTGTACCGCCATTCTTTATTATATTACGAATACGTGCGCCAAATATCTCGAAAAAATATTCAAAATTACAGCCGCAATCTTGGAACGCGTTTTCGCTACCTGTTGGTCGCTACTGTTTCCTCTTAATCCATTAATTTAACATTTTCGTAAAACATAAAGTATATAAAAATTTTCTTATTCTATGAGTTTTCAAATTAAAATATTTTAATTTTGATAATTTTAGAATGAAAAATATGATTAAATAATTTAGACCCAAATTTGACTAATGCCAGAAAGACACTCAAGTCATGTCGATATGTAGGTACCTATTAACATACTTATACATATATCCTAAAGAAGTACGATTGTCAATTCCAATATAAAAAAAGGAGCACTCGAGAATGTAGAGTCTTTCGGTCAGATAGGTGGAGAAAATAAGACAAAGACATCGGCTACTTTATCTGTTTATTGAAGACGTTTCGTTTACTGCTCAGTAAATCTACAAATGAGTGTTATAAGCAAAAACATCCAAAAGAGAAGTGCAAAAGCAGCTAGTGTTACCTTAAAAAGATACGTAGCAAGGTAAGACTTATAAGTACTTAAAGAATATTTTATCCAATGAACCATTGAAATAGTGTAAAAGTATATAAAACATTTAGACGTACAGTTAACAATTAAAAAACTTTAGTACAGCTAAAGGCAGACCACGAGGTAACAATGTTACATATATAAAAAAAAACAAGTGAAAAACTGGCTTGTTTATAATGTCAGAAAACAACAAGAGAGTCAAGATTCACACTTCCAATATTAATAATATAAGTATATTTAATTTTAACTTTAGGTAACATCATTAAAGAATTCAACTAAATGGTATGCAAAATTAGAGTTTAAATTTAATTAGTTACCAATAGGTTGATCTTTGCCCAGCGAACAACAAAAGATAAAATGAATGGATTTGATTTTTCGAAACCACAGAATTACTAACTACACAGAAGCGAATCTAACTGTATGTCGTTTCCATTGATTTTGTTGGGACCGAAATATTTGACCTTGTGCACCACTTATAGAATAGAACTTGATGTTCTTATTCTAATAGTTGTCTATCTTAACGGGGGTACCTTTAGCCCGTTCAAGCAATATACACTCGTTATTTTCCAAAATTCGGATTCGACAACGGGGTGGTCGCACACATCAATATAGTTAATGTAAAATATCTGTTCTGAGGAAGCCAATTTACACCCAAACGCGTCAACCCACACCCAGCGTTGTTTTTGTTTTTAATATTGAATATAAATTTTCTTTAAGTAAATGCCAATTCCGTATATAGTTTATTATTAAACAACTAATTGAACTTCGTAAGTCCTAGATTTTCACCCAAAGTGATCGAAAGTATAACCGGAAGTCGATATTTGAACTCTTTGTGTAGGTAACTTTGCGTCCATTGATATACTATTTCACTAACTTTGAGTCATTTTTACTACACTTTCGGTCATAATTGTTTAAACCGATATGACAAAACCGGAACTAAAGATTCAAGCCCGACTTTTCAATACGATTCGCTTCACTATCGCTACGCTTCGATTGGTATGTCACATGTACCTACTATGTGTTCGACTATAATATAGCACTTCCGGTTAGAACTTTTTAACCGGAAAGCCCGACTTTTCAATACGATTCGCTTCACTATCGCTACGCTTCGATTGATATGTCACATGTACCTACTATGTGTGTGACTATAATATAGCACTTCCGGTTAGAACTTTTTAACCGGAAATGATATAAAACCAAAATTATACACTTGCTCTCATCTTGCACGTCGAGTAATATATCGCTTATACTATTTCGGTGACTTTAAAACGATACTTCCGGTTTCAACCGGAAGACCGCGGTCAAATTTCATCTTAGTACCATCCTTGGGTTATAAGCTTTCATTCGACACCTCACTTGTCAGTCTATCTGTATAAATAACGGAGAAGTTATATTCGCTGATAGACGGAGAGGCAGATAGACAGTTATGAAACCGGAAGTATATATTTGTTCTCGTCTTGCTAAGGCGCGTCACTTGTTCTATTCCGGTTACTTTAAAATAGTACATCCGGTTGTATTTCTGAAACCGGAAGTCCTAGGTAAAATTTCTCATCTTTAGTGCCATCCTTGGATTATAAACTTTCATTCGACACCTCATTTGTCATTCTACCCGGTATAATGACGGAGGAGTTAAGTTTACGGACAGACAGACGGACGGACACACGGACGTGGATAATTCAAAGTTTTCACATTTTTTCAAAATTGGGTGAAAACAAAAAAAACATAACTTCTTTGTCACTGTGATGTACAAATAATATAAAGTGTACCTAGTGTTTTTTAATCTGTTATCACCTTATTTATAGAAATCAAATAATTTATTTAATCAATATATTTCAATAATTCTATTATCTATGTAAAATACATTTACGTTGTATTTTACATCTACGTATTAATATAACTTATCTGTGCATAATCTAGTTTATCATATTCACCACGGTCTGTATCATCCAAATGATACTCGTTCCTAACGTGATAGTATAATGTGTTATTTTCACCTATCTCTATATTGGTAAGTCACCTTAATTTCACGATTATTTCTATTTAAAACAAATTAAGTTGTTATTTCTTTTACTCAAATAATTTTTTTTATTTTACATACATTTTATTTTTCTCGTAATACTTTCAAGTCCGCCGACACGGCTCCGTATTCACACTGTTATCAATCAGGTTCCACCGGCACGGCTACCGTGTTTACATTTTAACAATTTTCCAATGACTGTATGTGAGATAAATATCTGATATTGGCCCGGAGCTGAAAGTGTTAATACTAACAACCTTCGAATTAGCCTGAATTATACTGAATTTTCTGAACTAAATTGCATTCTTCTCAGTAGCGTGATGGAACTTTTCAGGCGACCTGATGATTTTATAGAAAGCATCCTCTATCCTCATTTTACCTTCTATTCTCAGGATTTTTTATTCGTTATTTATAAAACAAAAATACAAAAACATAACTAATTTTTAAATCAAACATAAAACTTTGATTCAATGAAATTTTTTTAAATTTGCTATATTTTGTATTTAAAAATGGGCAATCTTACAAATAACAAATATTATGGTAGAGGAGCCCAAGCGATAATTTTTGCAGTTACTCGAGCGCGTCAGAAAATAACATGGGGAGAATCCCCCTACAATATATGGACTCTTAATACGGGTTAGTTAAGGGTATCCAAAAAAAATCTGTCCTTAGAAAATCTCGAAATCGTCAGATTAAGATAAGGTAAGTTAAGTGCAGGCAGAATAGTGTATATTTAAAAAATCTGACGATTTGCGCGGGGCGTAAGAAAATGGGTCACAAAGTTTCACAAAAAAGCGAATATTTCGCGAAATGAACGTCAGATCGAAAAACTGGAAAATACGTGTTCAATATTTTTTAAAAATCTATCGAATGACATCAAACACGACCACCCACGAATGTGGGGTGGGGGTTACTTTAAAATCCCTATATAGGAGCCCCCATTTTTTATTGCAGTACAATTACCAAAAGTACCATTACCGTATTTTAAATTTATATACCATGCTCTCTGTCTAAATTTATTAGTTTTCGAGATATTTTCATTTTTCAATGGACCAGTAGCGTGGCCACCCAGATCACCAAAATTTTATAAACTGGACTCATTTTTTTGGGATTACGTTAAGAATGAAAATAGAATACCAAGTGTATTTCGTAGTGTTAATTTACAAATACTTCGTAGTGTAAGCAACTCATTCAATGACCGTTTTTAAGCGTGTATAAATGTGTTAGGAGGTCGTTTTGAACACCTTATCTAATTAAATAGTTAAAATATTTTATTAAAAATAGCGTTGATTTTTTTTAGAAATGGTGTATTTTGAGATTTTTTGTCAAATTTATTACTAACAAATTATTTTTCGTTCTTTATGTGTTACATTTTTATCTTTACATACAAAAGTAGTTTTTAAATTTTTTCACAAAATGTTGTATTTTATGTTGGTGTTTTTTTGTTGTAAAATTTATTACTAATAAATTAATTTTCTTTTTTTATTTGCTACATTGTTAAATTGATTGCCGGATTAATAATAATCGTAAATTGTTAGTTTCATACACTTCACTCATGGGTTAAAATTTGGAAAAATTTAGATATCTAATTAATAATTTGCTCTAAAACATGAAAATATCTCAAAAACTAATAAATTTTGGGCATAACGAATATTATATAAAAATTAAAGTACGGTAATGGTACTTTTCGATAGTGATATAAAATACAGGGTGTCCCATTTAAAATTACTGAGAAAATAATATACTGGCGTTTTAACTCGCCTTATATTCGGTATAAAGAAAATTAGCAACATCACTCACTTTTGAAAATTTTGACAATAAATAAAAAATTATGGCATCAATAAACCTTTGCTGTTGTGCTTATTTTTATTTATACAGGGTGTTTGGTAAAGAATGGCCATAGCTTTACCTTAGATTTTAGAGTTAAAATAGGTCGATTTAATCTAACCTACCTTAGTACAAAAGTTAATAAAAACGGAAATACAAATACAGGGTGTCAAAGTAAAACTTTTATTTTATTTATTCTTGAATATTTCCTGAGAGGCATGGGATAATAACACGAAATTTGGTAAGCGGGGGTTTTTTGGAATGACAAATCTAAATTGACAACCAAAAATGATATATTACCCAGAGGGCGCCACATACGTCTTTCAGCGCTCATTTAATACTTTCATTTTTTTATCCCCCACTCTACATACTATTTGAATCAACATTTTTATTCTATTAATATTTTTACTTAAAAAAGGTATACTATATTCATCTCGCTAAACTCCACTGTTTTCGATAAAAACGCATTTTAAATCTGCGATACAACATAATTTTTTGCATAATATTGTAGTTAGAACTGTAAAATAAACTTGAAAACATAAAAATTGTGCCAGTTATCATATTTATGTCATTGCATCGCAAATTCCATTTGAAGAAATTTGCGATACATTTTTGTAAATTTTTATGGTGTTAAATTATTTTTCGGGTGTTACTACATATGCAAAAAATTATGTTACCTCGCAGATTTAAAATGCGTTTATATCGAAAACGGTTGAGTTTAGCGAGATGAATGTAGTATACCTTTTTTAAGTAACATTATTAAGAGAAAAAAAGTTTTGATTCAAAAAGTATATAGAGTGGGTAATAAAAAAAATTTAACCTATTAAATGATCGCTGAAAGGCGTATGTGGCGCCCTCTGGGTAATACATAATTTTTGGTGGCGAATTTAGATTTCTCGTCCCAAAAACCCCGCCTACCAAATTTCGTGTTTTTGTCCCATGCCGGTTAGGAAATATTCAAGAATAAATAAAATAAAAGTTTAACTTTGACACCCTGTATTTCGGTTATTATCAACTTTCACACTAAAGTAAGTTTGCTTAAATCGATCTATTTTAACCTCAGGAATCTAAGGTTAAGCTATGGCCCATTCTTTATCAAACACCCTGTACAGGGAGTTGAAGTTTGTTCGATTTTCATATAAAATTGGTTATAACTTTGTAAATACCATGTATAACATAACAAACATTTATATTTTTGTGATGAAGAAGTTAACAGGATTTCGAATATAAAATAAAATACAGGTTGTTCTATTTAAAAAAACATAATTTTGGTCTGCCACTATGTTATCGAACACTCTGTAACATTCTAACTAATTTTGCAATGTGAAGCTCAAAGTTAGCTACAATTTTTGTTATTAACTTTTATTGCTATCTATTACTACAGCGGATCTACGGAGCTTTATCAAACTGATCAACCACCCTTTATTATGTTATCTAATATATCAGTAATAATTTTCTACTGGAATTTTTAGTATTCTTCGTTATTAAAGTGAATGTTTTTTCTTTTGCAGATACAAAAATTAAGGTATACCTACTAAAAATCATTTTCTAGAAAATGGAAACTAGGGAGGAGAACAAAAGTTTGTACACAAATATGAAAGACTACATTTTAGACAATAATAGGATATTTATGTTAATAGTTATTATAATTGTAGTATGCATAATAATGGTTGTCTGTCACTTCAGAAAATACTCTATACCTAAAAGTAAATACATATATGTAACAGAATCACGGACAATTCAAAATCAAAGTGAAGAAACTCTTATTGAAGTAGATGGATTCAGAGTAAAGTCATCTGTAACTTATATACATAAACCGAGACGGGTACAGCAACAGATGTATAAACACGATTAATATATACATGAATATGCACACAAACACACTATATATATTGCACATTTCAATATAATAACTTGCCATTTTTATTAATATTAAACATTACATACAGTGAAGCCGTTCGAGTTGGAATAAATTCATTATCTCGAGATTGGGAAAATTTGGACAGAAATCCTGAGACAGGTCGATTTTTATTTTTAAATTACTTATGACTTTTTGGCATATATATCATACTAATGATGTCATCCGTGTGGGCGTGATAACGTAATCGATGATTTTTTAATGAGAGTAGGGGTTGTGTGATAGCTCATTTGAAAGGTTATTCAATTCTCTATTCAATAATAAAAACCATATCCTAATTATTTATAAAGGGTGGTCAGAAAAATAATTTTTTTTTAAATTAATTGTCACAAAAAGAAGAATGTAAGCAATTTACTTAATTCAAAATACATGTTACTACTGTCAGAAAAGAGAAAGAAATGTTTATTTGACAAATTAAATAATCTAAACGGGAACTGGTGTATGTTTTCAAAAGACTGATAGTGTGTAAATAAATTTATTAAATCAGCTAAGTACTTTCAGCATATTATGCCATCATCAGAGCTATCCTATAAAAAGACTAAGTTGAAAAATCTTATTCATAAAAAATTATAAAGTGAAACTTACGTCTTATAGGTGTAAAAACCTCAAAAGAAGAGAAAACTTCGAACAAACACATTCTTTAGTTTAAAATAAACCCAGGGATATAACCACTGGTTAGGGTAAAAACCCTTAAATGTTTAAAAAATCACATTTAATGTGTTTTTTATAAAATGACTACCATTCTTACAAACAGCTGTTACTGACAATATTCAAAAACGACAGGCTTCTGACGGAAGCAATAGTTCCTAGCGACATCTGTGTTATTAAAATTATTTAAAATTTTTAGAAAATGACTAAGTTGTCATATGTAGGTTACTAATTAATGAAATTAATATGAAAAACTGAAGTTAAATTTAAATGACAATTGTTAAGTTTAAAGTAAAGTTAAATGTGAAAATAATCAAATTATCAAAGTATTATTAATTATTAAAAAACCAAACCACCAGTCAGTTCTGACCAAATATAGAAGTGAGATAGATGAAAACCAAGGAGAAGCACCGTTGGACAAGCTCAGAGTTCCAAAACTGTTTAAAAACAATATTATTATTAAAAGGCAAATCGAAAATATTTACTTATTGTAATCAATGAAAGAAAATTCAAATATGTTATAAAGCAATGTTCAAAAAACTAGAGCAATTGTTGGGCATGCTGAATATAACAGTACTAAAGAAACTTCTTAAAGATTGGATCAAATTTACAATTTAATTGAACCTGGGTGTTAACACAATTTTGAGGATTTCTTTTTAATTCCCTGCTAATTTCTAAGTCTTCTAATAAATTCATTTTTGTATAGTTGTTAATGGTTATACTATGTAGAATCCTACTATCTCTTTGGGGACTGAAGTTATGTTTAGAAGCATGTAAGTGATTGCCAAAACTAGATTTGTCAATCTTAGACAAATGTTCTTTGATGCGTGTTTCCAAAGTCGCATAGTTCTCCCCACATAAGTAACAGGGCAGTCTCCACAGGACAATTTGTATATACCACTTTTTGATGTTTTTCCAATTTTATCTTTGGTATGAGAAAAAATAGATTTGATATTTTTCTTACATTTGAATGATAGTTTAAGGTTGGGGATGTTGTTTAGGATTTTGGCTATATTATCTGAAGGATAACCTATGTATTTTTTTTCCCTGGAAGCCGTCTGTTGTGAACCGGTTGTACTGCAGCCACTTGGCTTATTGTACATCTTCCATTGTTTATGAAACCCATTCCAGACCAGTGGTTAGCTTTTACAACACACCAGTTGTTACATTGTCTAAATTCATTAATTCCATTTTACAATCTACAATAACTTTACAACCTTCTTATTCTGTCAAAAATTCTACCGATTTAGTAAATAAGCTGTCAGTTTTAAACTTACCTAGAGACTTCTTTCTAGTTTCTTTTGATGTAAGTAATTTGTTTACTAATGTACCTAGAGATGAAACCATTCCTATAGTGGAGAATTTACTTATTAAAAGTAATATTAATACAGTTTCAATTCCTCACTTGTTGGATTTACTTAAATTTTGTTTATCGCAAGATTTCTTCACCTTTAACAATATTATTTATAGACAATCACAAGGCTTGGCAATGGGTAATCCTTTATCACCTTTGCTAGCAGATTTGTTTCTTAACAACCTCGACGTTAACATATTTGATAATAATTCTTCGAACCAAAACTCTTTCCAAAAAATCTTATACTGGTTCAGGTATGGTGATGATGTATTGGCTATTATAGATGACAATTCTACAGATGCTAAAAATATTCTTTATTTGCTCAACAATTTACATCCAGCTATAAATTTCACTCTAGAAACCGAGTCCAACAAGTCTATAAATTTTCTAGACCTTACCTTAAATAGGATGGACAGTAAATTAATTTTTTCAGTCTTTAGAAAACCTACTCAGACTGACCATACCATCCTTAGATCTTCTAACCATCCTTTTCAACAGAATATGGCTTCCTTTTATTGCTACATCCATCGTTTATTTAGTCTACCATTATCAGATACTAATTTCAATTCAGAATTAGATATTATCAAACAACTTGCATATAGTAATGGTTATTTCCCTACTTTAGTTGATAACATCCTCAACAAATTAAGGAGTAAAAGGAATAGATCCCTAGCTTACAATTCTGTCCTTAACAATTCCACTACAGCAGTTATGTATAGATCAATATCATACATAGGTTATCCTTCAGATAATATAGCCAAAATCCTAAACAACATCCCCAACCTTAAACTATCATTCAAATGTAAGGAAAATATCAAATCTATTTTTTCTCATACCAAAGATAAAATTGGAAAAACATCAAAAAGTGGTATATACAAATTGTCCTGTGGAGACTGCCCTGTTACTTATGTGGGGAGAACTATGCGACCTTTGGAAACACGCATCAAAGAACATTTGTCTAAGATTGACAAATCTAGTTTTGGCAATCACTTACATGCTTCTAAACATAACTTCAGTCCCCAAAGAAATAGTAGGATTCTACATAGTATACCCATTAACAACTATACAAAAATGAATTTATTAGAAGACTTAGAAATTAGCAGGGAATTAAAAAGAAATCCTCAAAATTGTGTTAACACCCAGGTTCAATTAAATTGTAAATTTGATCCAATCTTTAAGAAGTTTCTTTAATACTGTTATATTCAGCATGCCCAACAATTGCTCTAGTTTTTTGAACATTGCTTTATAACATATTTGAATTTTCTTTCATTGATTACAATAAGTAAATATTTTCGATTTGCCTTTTAATAATAATATTGTTTTTAAACAGTTTTGGAACTCTGAGCTTGTCCAACGGTGCTTCTCCTTGGTTTTCATCTATCTCACTTCTATATTTGGTCAGAACTGACTGGTGGTTTGGTTTTTTAATAATTAATAATACTTTGATAATTTGATTATTTTCACATTTAACTTTACTTTAAACTTAACAATTGTCATTTAAATTTAACTTCAGTTTTTCATATTAATTTCATTAATTAGTAACCTACATATGACAACTTAGTCATTTTCAAAAAATTTTAAATAATTTTAATAACACAGATGTCGCTAGGAACTATTGTTTCCGTCAGCAGCCTGTCGTTTTTGAATATTGTCAGTAAGAGCTGTTTGTAAGAATGGTAGCCATTTTATAAAAAACACATTAAATGTGATACTCTCAAGAATTCAACCACTCCTATCAGATCGAGAACTAATCCCTGCACACCAGTTTGGATTCAGATCCCAACACGCAACCATAGAACAGGTTCATCGGATATGCAGAACTGTTAATCAAGCATTGGAAGACAAAATGTACTGCACTGCCGCTTTTCTAGACATCTCGCAAGCATTCGATAAAGTCTGGCACACAGGCCTTCTATACAAATTAAAAAATATGCTTCCTCTCACTCACTTCCTAATTTTAAAATCCTACCTCCATAACCGTTACTTTTTTGTACAACATAGAGATGAGTGCACGTCTCTATTTCCAGTTGGATCTGGAGTTCCACAGGGCAGTGTTCTGGGGCCAGTGTTATACCTATTGTACACAGCAGACTTACCAACAAACTTTCAAACCACTACAGCTACATATGCAGACGACACAGCAGTGATGTCAGTACATCAGGACCCACGGATAGCTTCTCAACTTCTGCAAACCAGCCTCAACAAAATGCAAACTTGGTTAAAACGGTGGCGTTTTCAAACAAATGAAACAAAGTCGGTTCATATTACCTTCACAAACCGTAAAGGTCACTGCCCGCCTGTATATATCAACAACCACCAACTAAAACAGCAAGCAACAGTCAAATACCTTGGAATGCATCTAGACCAAAGATTAAACTGGAGAACACACATTTTTATGAAGCGTAAACAACTTGGTCTCAAATTACACAATCTTTACTGGCTGATTGGTCACAAATCATCACTTTCGATGAAAAATAAAGTACTTGTCTACAAAGCAATTTTGAAGCCAATATGGACTTACGGGATCCAACTTTGGGGTACTGCATCAAACTCCAACATCGAAATCTTGGAGAGGTTCCAGTCGAAGGTTCTTCGAATAATCACAAATGCCCCATGGTATGTTGCAAATATTATTATTAGACGCGATCTAGAAATTTCAACAGTAAAAGAAGAAATTACCAACTTTGCACAGAAATACGAAGACAGACTGGCACAACATCCAAATGTACTAGCCAGAAACCTGATGAGCCAACCAGTCAGACGGAGACTTAGACGAAATACACCTAGTGATTTACCATCGCGATTTTAGTTATATGTGCCGTAATTCCCAGAGACAAACAATTTTATATCTATGTAAAATATTTGTAAAGAAAATGATTATTGAATCATTTTCTCCAAGTCACCTACACTAGTGGTCACAACATTTACTTATTGTAACTTGTTTTACAGATTGTAAATAAATTAGGACGTTAAATAAAAAAAAAAAAAAAAAAAAAAATGTGATTTTTTAAACATTTAAGGGTTTTTACCCTAACCAGTGGTTATATCCCTGGGTTTATTTTAAACTAAAGAATGTGTTTGCTCGAAGTTTTCTCTTCTTTTGAGGTTTTTACACCTATAAGACGTAAGTTTCACTTTATAATTTTTTATGAATAAGATTTTTCAACTTAGTCTTTTTATAGGATAGCTCTGATGATGGCATAATATGCTGAAAGTAATTAGCTGATTTAATAAATTTATTTACACACTATCAGTCTTTTGAAAACATACACCAGTTCCCGTTTAGATTTATATAGAAGTGTGTACAAGTCAAACAGTCTTTTTCTATTTATAAATTAAATAATATTTTTGCTAAATCCAATCTAAAATCTGCCACCCACCTGTCTCTTAGCAGTTTGAACATTGAATTTAAGCGAAAAGCAATGTTTATTTGTGAAATAAATATTTTTTCCACCTACCGCTACCGAAAGTATACTTTTCCTGACCTGATTGTAGGGAGCAAAGTTGTACTTTTCCTCCCTAGGGAGGAAAATATTTTTCCTCCCTAGGGAGGAAAAGTAAAAGTGACATCATGGTATTTCATTCATGAAATATAATTTATTGACGCCCTGTACAATACCTATTTTCTATTACGTAAGTATCTATACATTTTAACGTTTATTTAAAAACACTATGTATTTTGCAGAATGGTAAAAAACAGTAAATTGTTATTCTGATTTAACAATGTTTACATTAATAATTTGACTTATATTTGACAGTTGACAGTTATATTGTACCTACTTGTTAATTTTAGTTCTAATACATTTTGTTGGTTAGTTAGACAAATAAATTAAGTAAAAATGAAAAAATGACTTGTTATTTGAGGAAGGTGGGAAAACCATATGTATAACATGGGAGTAAAGTGCCAAGGGAGGAAAAGTAGCACTTTCCTCCCTTGTTATACAAATAGCTATTTCCACCTACCTCTACCGAAAGTATACTTTTGCGGACCTGATTATAGGGAGCAAAGTTATACTTTTCCTTCCTAGGGTGGAAAATATTTTTCCTTCCTAGGGAGGAAAAGTAAAAGTGACGTCATGGTGTTTCTTTCATGAAATATATTTTATTGACGCCCTGTACAATATCTATTTTCTATGACGTAAGTATCTATACATTTTAACGTTTATTTATAAAACACTCTGTATTTTGCAGAATGTTAAAAAACGGTAAATTGTTATTTTGATTTAACAATGTTTACATTAATAATTTGACTTATATTTGACAGTTGACAGTTATATTGAACCTACTTGTTAGTTTAAGTTTTAAAAAATTTTGTTGTTTAGTTACATAAATAAATTAAGTAAAAATGAAAAAATATGTATAACATGGGAGTAAAGTTCCGTCTCCTCCCTTGAATGATTACTGCCCTCCGCTACTCGTCGGGCAGTAAACTTCATCCTCGGGAGGAAAAATAGCACTTTCCTCTCTTGTTATACAAATAGCGGTTACCTGTTTTCTGACAGCAGTAAAATGTATTTTGATTTAAAAAATTGCTTATATACTTCTTTTTGTGTCAATTAATTTAATCAAAAAAATATTTTTTGGTCACCCTATATAAATAATTAAGTTATTAGACGACTAAGTTTTCAATCTAATGGCATATAAAATAACATAATGTTACTCTACACCCCACCAGACTGAAAACAATGGGAACCTTCTCTGGTTACACCTCCTAGGCTTCTACAATCTGCAAGACATAACGGATACTGAGACTAAGGAAGATGAGGGAATTTTACAATTTATAATTCACGTCCCATCTGCTCAGCGCGGTAAAGTTCCAACGAGAATGGTTCCCTTCTTACTCCAATCAGAGTAAATGTAAATCAAAAATGAATAACCATTTTCAATTTCGTTGCAACACGAAACTACAGCCGCGCCATATTCCAGTCCAATCAGAGAGTGCCGCAAGCACCTCTACCGGTTTCAAAACTTATTATTCTCTCATCAGGAGGCACATATGCTGCTCTTCCCGATCCAACCAAAACAAACCCCGGCGTGCAGTCACGGATTGCAACGAACGAAATGACATAGATGCCCTAGCGGCAACTGCTATCAAAAGACTAAGTTTTCAATCTAATGGCATATAAAATAACATAATGTTACTCTACACCCCACCAGACTGAAAACAATGGGAACCTTCTCTGGTTACACCTCCGAGGCTTCTATAATTTGCAAGCCATAACGGATGCTGAGACTAAGGAAGATGAGGGAATTTTACAATTTATAATTCACGTCCCATCTGCTCAGCGCGGTAAAGTTCCAACGAGAATGCTTCCCTTCGTACTCCAATCAGAGTAAATGTAAATCAAAAATGAATAACCATTTTCAATTTCGTTGCAACACGAAACTACAGCCGCGCCATATTCCAGTCCAATTAGAGAGTGCCGCAAGCACCCCTACCGGTTTCGAAACTTATTAGTCTCTCATCAGGAGGCACATATGCTGCTCTCCCTGATCCAACCAAAACAAACCCCGGCTTGCAGTCACGGATTGCAACCACCGAAATGACATAGATGCCCTAGCGGCAACTGCTATCAAAAGACTGGAATATGGCGCGGCTGTAGTTTCGTGTTGTAACGAAATTGAAAATGGTTATTCATTTTTGATTTACATTTACTCTGATTGGAGTGCGAAGGGAACCATTCTCGTTGGAACTTTACCGCGCTGAGCAGATGGGACGTGAAATAGAAATTGTAAAATTCCCTCATCTTCCTTAGTCTCAGCATCCGTTATGGCTTGCAAATTGTAGAAGCCTCGGAGGTGTAACCAGCGAAGGTTCGCACTGTTTTCAGTCTGGTGGGGTGTAGAGTAACATTATGTTATTTTATATGCCATTAGATTAAAAACTTAGTCTTTTGATAGCAGTTGCCGCTTGGGCATCTATGTCATTTCTTTCGTTGCAATCCGTGACTGCACGCTGGGGTTTGTTTTGGTTGGATCGGGGAGAGCAGCATATATGCCTCCTGATGAGAGAATAATACGTTTCGAAACCGGTAGAGGTGCTTGCGGCACTCTCTGATTGGACTGGAATATGGCGCGGCTGTAGTTTCGTGTTGCAACGAAATTGAAAATGGTTATTCATTTTTAATTAAGTTATTGTTTATATTACTGGAGAGAGAATTGAATAATCTTTCAAATGAGATATCACACAAACCCTACTCTCATTTAAAAAAATCATCGATTACGTCATAACGCCCAGATGGATAACGTCACTAGTAAAAAGTCATAATTAAAAAATAAAAATCGACCTGTTTCAGGATTTCTCTCCAAATTCACCCATGCTCGAGATAATGAATTTATTTCAACTCAAACGTCCTCACTTTATAATACACACAATACTAAATTTACATTGCACCTGTTGGCTTGAAGTTTTGCTGTGAAATGCGAGCTTGACTATTGAAATTGATTGAAAACATATGACAGAAATCAAAAACCGTCCGTTAAGGACCGGTTACAGTCTGATTTAGAGAACAATTTAATGTCAGTAAAGTCAGCAGCACCATTTTATAAGACCGAATTCCGACTAAGATCATAATTTATTGCTAATTTATTACCGAACGAAAAAATGTATTGCTGTAGCCGTTTCCGAAAAACAATGGGTGCTGCTAGCTTTACGGTCAAGCTAGCAGCACCCACCCTATACCTCGACAATGAAAAGAGTACAGAACCCATTTTAACGGCATATTTTTTTGCTAATTAATTGCTGTTGATTGGTATATTAACCAATCCCGAAAAACTAACCCATCATCCCCTAGCGCAAAATTCATCCCCGAAAAAATGATTAAAATCGAAAATTCGACCCCAAGGAATTAATTGCTAATTAATTGCTATTTTATCACGGAAAGAAAAAATTGATTGCTGTAGCCGTTTCCGAGAAACAGTGGGTGCTGCTAGCTTTACGGTAAAGCTAGCAGCACCCACCTTATATCTCGACAATGAAATGGAGCACAGGGCCCACTTTAACGGCATATTTTATTGCTAATTAATTGCTCTTGATTGATATATTAACCAATCCTGAAAAACTACCCCATCATCCCCCAGCGCAAAACTCACCCATGAAAAATGATAAAAATCGAAAATTCAACCCCAAGGACTAATTTATTGCTAATTTATCACGGAAGAAAAAATGTACTGCTGTAGCCATTTCCGAGAAACAGTGGGTGCTGCTAGTAGCTTTACGGTAAAGCTAGCAGCACCCAACCTATATCTCGGCAATGAAAAGGAGTACAGGGCCCATTTTAACGGCATATTTTATTGTTAATTAATTGCTTTTGATTGGTATATTAAGCAATCCTGAAAAACTACCCCATCATCCCCTAGGGCAAAAATTACCCTCGAAAAAATGATGAAACTAGATAATTCAACCCCAAGGAATTAAAGGAATTAATTGCTAATTTATTACGGAACGAAAAAATTTATTGCTTTAGTCGTTTCCCAGAAACAGTGGATGCTGCTAGCTTTACGGTAAAGCTAGGAGCACCTAAGCTATATCTCGGCAAGGAAAAGGGTACAAGACCCATCTTAGCGGCATATTTTATTGCTAATTAATTGCTCTTGATTGGTACCTTAGCCAATCCCGAAAAACTACCCTATCATTCCCTAGCGCAAAACTCACCCCCGAAAAATGATGAAACTAGAAAATTCAACCCCAAGGAATTAATTGCCGATTTATTACGGAAAGACAAAATTTATTGCTGTATCCGTTTCCAAGAAGCAATAGTTATGCTAACTTTAAGGTAAATTTAACAATCATAGGTACATTTCGACAAAGATAAGGACTATTATAGGGCCCGTCTTAGCGGCATATAGTATTGGTAAAAGAACTCTATTAATCCTCACCCTAGCGAAGATCTCACTCCAAAAGTCGAGATATCGGTCAAAAATTACAAAGCCTGAAAAGTGAAATGCGAGGAATCAATTACTAATTTATTTCCGAAGTTTTATGCCAAGAAACAATTTATTGTTGCGAGTGTTTACTGTTTACATAATAGTATTATACAGTGCTAGTCAAAAGTCCGTACCCCCCTTGTATCTTTTGAACAGTTATTCCTATAATAGTGAAATTTGGAAAGAGGAAATAAACAGACGTAAGCTTCTTAACTAGTCATGACAGGTGACGTAATTATGACAGATGACTTTACAGCGCCCCTGTGACAAATAATTTCAAATGGGACCTTATGGCAAGTGATACCTCGTTTGAAAGGTATTGAAAATACCTATTCATTCATACTAATTTTGTTTGAGTTTAAGCTCATTTTGATGAATAAATGAAATAAATATAAAATTGTAGTTTCGCATTTAATTAATAAAAATTCAAAATTCCGCATATGATTATTTGTCAAAAAGGTTGAAGTTGACGTAAAAACTACGAGAGAATTGAAAGACGTCAACTTTTTTGACAAAAAAACCATAGGCGAATATTTGAATTTTTATTCATTAAATGCGAAAGTGCAATATTATATTTATTTCATTTATTCACCAAAACCAGAATCAACTAAAACCCAAAAAATTAGTATGACTGAATAGGTATTTTGTATACCTTTCAAACGAGGTATCACTTGCCATAAGGTCCCATTTAAGATTATCGGTCACAGGGCCTCTGTAACATCATCTGTCACTATTACGTCACCTGTCATGACTAGTTAAGAAGCTTACGTTCGTTTATTTCCTCCCTCCAAATTTCACTATTATAGGTATAACCGTTCAAAAGATACGAGGGGAGTACGGACTTTTGACTAGCACTGTATAGTAAGTATATTATACAGTGAGCACGCAATGGTTGGAATGCATTTATTTTCTCGAGAATGGACGACTTTTGAAAAAAATTCAACAGGTCAATTTTTTTTATAAATTACGACTTTTTGGCATATATATCATACTAGTGACGTCACCCATCTGGGAGTGATGATGTCATCGATGATTTTTTTAAACGAGAATAGGGGTCGTGTGATAGCTCATTTAAAAGGTAATTCAACTCTTTATTCAGTAATATAAACGATAACATAACGATTTATACAGGTTGACCAAAAAAAATTTTTTGAGTTAAATTTATTGACATAAAAAGAAAAATGTATGTAATTTACTTAATTCAAAATACATTTTACTCCTCTCATAAAACAAAAAAATATGTATTTGACAAATAATCATTGTTTTTCGCTTAAATTAAATGTTCAAAGTGTCAAGAGGCAGGTGGGTGGCTGCTTTAATATTGAATTTAGGCAAAAAAACAATATTTATTTGTCAAATAAATATTTTTTCCTGTTTGCTGATAGCAGTAAAATGTATTTTGAATTAAATAAATTACACACATTCTTCTTGTCAATAAATTGAATTAAAAAATTTTTTTTTGGACACCCTGTATAAATAATTATGTTAATGTTTACATTACTGAATAGACAATTGAATTACCTTTCAAACGAGCTACAACACGACCCCTATTCTCATTTAAAAAATCATCGATGACGTCATCACGCCCAGATGGGTGACGTGACTAGTATGATATATATGCCAAAAAGTTGTAAATTAAAAATAAAAATTTACCTGTTTCGGGATTTATTTCCAAAATTGCCCATTCATGAAAAAATTTATTTATTCCAACCTTTATGTTCTCACTGTATATGTAAATTAATATTAATGACAACTAATAAATAATGACAAATATTTTTATTATAGATGATTGGTAATTACTAACTCAGTAGTATTAACGTATTATTAGGTCTCGCTGACTACTGATACTGCATATACCTACAACGTTCCATTATGCACAAATGATGTATTTAGTAATTAAGACCAGTTGATACAGGGTTTCTATTAATCATTGGTGCAGTCAGTAGAAAGGTGAATAATGCAATTTATTGCTTTAACCTTTTCAAAAAAAAAAACAAAAGAATTTTAGCTTCATACTTGCTACAAGGTACCGATTGTTTCTCGGAAGGAGGGGAATTGATAAAAGGCTTAGAACGATAAAAATAAATTAACAATGAAAGAAGCATGTGTGTACCTACTGAACTCAAAAAAACTTCACTGTCCAAAAAACGGTAATACGTATAGTGTAAGTGTATAGTCTACCTCGTCCAATGCTATTTTATAGTAAATATCGATTTTTAATCACTAAATATCCAAACGTCAAATCAGCGTTTTTAAAAATATAATTTTAATGATCACATTATGATTCACGGACGTGCCGTTAACTAAATAATTAGACTGCCATGTTCATGGGATCATTATACGTAAGCAAATTACATTGAATGTGCCTTGTAATCAAAATAATAAAGTATAGATACTTTTGGGAAATATTTCGGTAGATATTATACCATAAATTAGTTTGATTTATCTGATTCATTTGATTTATTAAGCTTAGCTGTTTATTTAAGTTTGATAAACGACCTATATATAAAATACAAGAATAAAGAAAGAAATAAAGACAAGAATACCAAAATGCTCTCTAAATAAAACTCAACGGAATCAGAGAGGAAGATACTGCAGAGGAGGAATGTAGACAATTAATAAAAACAATAAGAATGGAATCTTAAGAAGAAACTGTCGTAAAAGCTAAAATGCATAGAAACGTGGAATGGTATGATGATGAATTCAGAACTGCAGTAGAGGAAAAAAAGCAAGCTAGGCTTAACCAACTTCAAAGAAAGACAAGAGATGTCAGAGAAATTTATAACGAAACAAGAATACAAGCGACTAGAATATGCAGAAGAAAAAAAAGAGAGGCTTTGAAAAAACAAGTACAGGAAATCCCAGAGCTTAACAACAGACACGAAAGCAGAAAATTCTGCAAAAGAATAAAAGAAAGCACACAGTCATTTAGACAAAAATTTTCGATATTCAAAGACAAGGACGGAGAACTACTAACAGAGAAACAAAAAATTTTAATGAAAGAATACTTCGAGGAACACCTAATGCAGACAATGAAAATGATCAAAACGAGACAATATAATACGGCGAAGCAGCAAATTGAAAATCCGAGCTATGAAGAAGTCCTTCAAATAGTAAAGAAACTTGAAAACAATAAAGCGCAAGGAACAGACGAAATTTCCTTCTTCTTCTCCTTCTTCTTCCTACTTTATAAATAGTCCCAATGTTTGTTTTACTTCGGTTTTTAGCCTCAATTAACGTTGTCTGACCATTTTTTCCTCGGTGGTCCCAATGATCTTATTCCATTTGGCGATTTGTCTCTTGCTATTCGTACTATTCTATTTTCTGTCATTTTCCTATGTGTTGATCCCATTATATTTTTGTTCTTTTGATCCACATGTTTACTTCTTCTATACCACATCTCGCTCGCATCTCTGCACTTCTTACTCTGTCTTTTAGAGTATGGTTTGTTGTGTTTCGTAAGACTTTCATTTCTGCTGTTTCCAGCAGTCTTTGCGTTTTTGCCATATCTGCTCTTGTTTCCGCTGGGTACGTCATTATCGGTCTTATTGGTGATTTATATATCCTGGATTTTGTTTCCGTTGTGAGGCATTTGTTTCTCCAGATTGTGTTGTTGGGACATCCTGCTGTTGTGTTTGCCATGTTCACTTGTTTTTGTACTTATTCTTCCACTTTTCCGTAGCTTGACAGTTTTTTCCCAGGTATTCCGTTTCCATCGCTTGTTCTATTATTTTGTTATTTACGACCAGTTTACATCGTCTCGGTTCCGCTAATAATATCACTATCGATTTAGTTTTCTCTGTTGAGATCACCATATTGTATATGAGCTCCGTGTCTTCGAATTCTTTAATTAATCTTTGTAGGTCATCTTCATTTTCGGCTGTTAATATGGCGTCGTTGTATTATCTTTATTTCCTTTTCTCCCATTCTATATCCTCTTCTTTTTTAACTTTCTTTATGATTTTATCCACTATCAGATTAAATAATAATGGGCTCGGCGAATCTGGTTGTCCAATGCCAGTTTCATACTTGATACGTTGCGATAGTTTTCATTTACATCTTACCAGATGTTATCTTCATATATTATATTATATTCTCAATGGTTGTTACTAAATCCAGTGGTATTCCCTTTTCATATAATAAATGTGTCGCGTTCCGAATTCTCACTCTATCAAACGTATTTGATTATATTTGGCGTTTCTGGTAAAGATTTTTCGTTTTCTTTTTTAAACATTTCTGTCAGGAAGGCTACCCATGCATCCTCTTTTATGTGTTCTATTTCAACTAGTTTTTTCATTTCGTTTCTTTGTTGTCTTATGAAGCACCTTACTTGTTTCTGTTGTCCATAGAAATCCATCTCTAGTCATTTTGTGAATCTTTCCCAGTAATCTGTTATTGTTTTTGTTACCAATTGATGAGTTTCAGTTCTTACTCTTTTATAGTCTTTATATGATTCATTCGTTTTTTCTGACCTATATTTTAGGAAAGATTTCTTTTTTTGGTTACATTTTTATTTAACCTCTAGTGTAAACCGTGGTGTTTTCGTTGACCACTTTTGGTTTTTGTTTACTATTTTCGTTTCAGGGGCTTCTCCGGTAGCGTCCAGAATATTTACAGATTTGACAGGACAGAATTTTGACAGAATTATTAAAAATAATTAGCAATAAAACATGTCGCCAAGATGGGCCCTGTACCCTTTTTCTTTGTCGAGATATAGCTTTTACCGTAAAGCAACAACACCCACTGTTTCTCGGAAACGCCTACAGCAATAAATTTTTTCTTCCCGTAATAAATTAGCAATAAATTAGCAATTAATTCCTTGGGGTTAAATTTTCGATTTGCATCATTTTTCGGGGGTGAGTATTGCGCTAGGGGATGATGGGGTAGTTTTTCGGAATTGGATAATATATCAATTAAGAGCAATTAATTAGCAATAAAATATGCCGTTAAAATGGGCCCTGCACTCCTTTTCATTGTCGAAATATAGGATGGGTGCTGCTAGCTTTACCGTAAAGCTAGCAGCACCCACTGTTTCTGGGAAACGGCTACAGCAATAAATTTTTTCTTTTCGTAATAAATTAGCAATCAATTCCTTGGGGTTGAATTTTCGATTTTCATCATTTTTGCGGGAGTGAGTTTTGCGCTAGGGGATGATGGGGTAGTTTTTCGGAATTGGTTAATATATATCGATCAAGAGAAATTAATTAGCAATAAAATATGCCATTAAAATGGGTCCTGTACTCCTTTTCATTGTCGAGATATAGGCTGGGTGCTGCTAGCTTTACCGTAAAGCTAGCAGCACCCACTGTTTCTCGGAAACGGCTACAGCAATAAATTTTTTCTCTTCGTAATAAATTAGCAATAAATTAGTAATTAATTCCTTGGGGTTAAATTTTCGATTTCCATCATTTTTTCGGGGGTGAGTTTTGCGCTAGGGGATGATGGGGTAGTTTTTGGGATTGGTTAATATATCAATCAAGAGCAATTAATTAGCAATAAGATATGTCGTTAAAATGGGCCCTGTACTCCCTTTTATTGTCGAAATATAGGGTGGGTGCTGCTAGCTTTACCGTAAAGCTAGCAGCACCCACTGGTTCTCGGAAACGGCTACAGCAATAATTTTTTTTCGTAATAAATTAGCATTAAATTAGTAATTAATTTCTTGGGGTTGAATTTTCGATTTTCATAATTTTTTCGGGGGTGAGTTTTGCGCTAGGGGATGATGGGGTAGTTTTTTGGGATTGGTTACTACATGAATCAAGAGCAATTAATTAGCAATAAAATATGTCGTTAAAATGGCCCACTGTTTCTCGGAAACGGCTACAGCAATAATTTTTTTCTTTCAGTAATAAATTAGCAATAAATTATAGTCTTAGTCGGAATTCGGTCTTATAAAATGATGCTGCTAACTTTACCGACATAAAAATTTACTTAATACCAAGGATCAAACTAACAATTAACGTCCAGCCAAGTACCGCCCAATTACTGGCGCATCTATCAATTCCATTTAAACGGTGCTTATTCTATGGAGATTCTTTGAGATTACCGTGGTTCCCTCTAGCGATAAACCATCTGTCCCAGCTTCTGAATGTCACTGACTTTAATTTTTCCATAAAAAATAACGCTGTAATGAAGTAGCGATTAATCATTTTTTAAACATGACTAATTTAAGGTTACTGGCCTCAACCAGAAACCACCTAGACCAGATGCTAAAAACTAGAAACTTTCTCAATTTTGTATTGTAGCGTCTTCATTTTTCTCAGTATAGGATATTCATTTTTCTTGAATTTAAAATTTTGGCCAAACCTGTACACATCTGCGACATCTTTTGAGTTTTACTGTTTAGTCCAGCGGAAAGAATGGTACACTTATACCAGATAACTAGGTATTTTGAATATGTAGATAGTTTTTTTATTGCCTACACATATACATACTATTTTAAAATCTCCCTCTTATAATTACAACGATCTGAATAATTATCTCGTGTACTGTGTGTGTGTGTGTGTGTGTGTGTGTGTGAACTAAAATCCTTTCTTCGAATACTCTTTTGGTTTTGCTTTTCCATTAATAACCGAGCCTATAAATTATCAAATAGCCATGATTTAAAGCATTTCTCAGTTCTTCGTCGAAACAGCTGGTGACGTTAATTTGTTTTTATAGTGAAATATCCACGTGTTGGGTTTTTTGGCACGTCTAATTTCAAACCGTGGACTTTGAAGTTCAGCACACCGCCGTTAGCTTTTGGTCGCAAGCGGTTCTTATTGCAATCCTACACCATGCTAAAGGGGAGGGCCTCGATTTTTGACCCTTCGCTTCGCTATAGAACGTATTCGCTAAACAGATACGAAGCGTATACGTTCGATAACGAAGCGAAGGGTCAAAAATCGAGGCCCTGGCCGCTACCTGTTTCGCCTCTTCGAAACAAGGAAAGGTTAGTGACCTGATATATGTTTTTTTTTTCGAGAGTTCGTCAACTTGTATTTACCTATTAGATCAATGACACTTTTTTATTCGCAATAAAGCGACATAATTTTTACATATATCATTAAATAAAGAAAGTGATATAAATATTGATATAGATGTTTCATTTTATGAACAAATCGTTTGTAATTATTGTTACGCACTTTTTATATTATGAGTAGATCATGTGCTACCTTTATTAAACAAAAAGCTTTTGGAGTTAAAGGGGTTGCAGCTCAAAGTTTTCATTTCATTATTGTTTATGAATTATGGACAGTATTCACTTTTTAAATAGAAAAATCATTTATGCCGAGTTTATTAAGGGCCGAAATCCATTTAGCTATAAGAAATTTTTATATACTTAATATGTATTAATTTTTAGCATTAAATAAAGACCTACTTTTTAAAGTTTATGATTCATTTATAAATCCATGGTTAGAATTCAGTATTTCATGTTTTCCTTGTGTCAAAATGTCAATATATTAGCTGATTATTCGAGTAAATGAGGCCTTCTTATCTTGTTGGTATGTTCCAATTCAAACAATTAGGCGTGCACGTCATAGAGTTAATGACATCATAACTCACTGGTAAAAAATTTGACGGCAAATAAAGTCAATACATTTTCCTCATATATTAGTTTTTTCGCTACTGTTAAGTTTAGCAGGAAAGCGCTGTTGCCAAATAAAAACATTACCGGTTATACTGTTTCTCCTTATCTTTAAGAGCACTACTATAAGTACTGTACTATAAAGCGGGCATAATCGGGCTATAAAAGATAGGCGATATATCGTAAACGATATGCGATATGCACAAACGAACACTTAAAATCTAAATAGAGATGATAAAAAAGTTCACTTCCGCGCGATTGCACAACATATCGCAAGTGATATATTGTTCGAACTGCTACATGTCGGTCGCCCTCACGATTTGTTTCATACAATATTTCAAACTGTTAACATGTCGGAAAGAAAAGAAGACAGTTCTGTGATTATTTTCATTAATTTAGTGAAATCTCGGCAAAGCATCTGCAACTATTCCCTTCCTGCTTGCAGTAAAATAGATGTGACGAGCACTGTATGACAGGAAATTGCATCAGAAATAAAAGATACAGGTTTTTGAACTTTAATAATTCGTGTTGCTTCAGCTCTCTGGAAACAACAACTGAGCTATGGTGTGCGTTGATTAGATTATATTGATTATAAGGATGTACCCAGTATTTTCTTTTTTTTTTCTCATTCTACGCTGAAACCAATACGCCTCTACAACGTCTTCCTCATTTGAGTTCATAATTTTAAATGAAATTAAATATTGTGCTTCAATCCTCATCGCATGGTCGCGGTGATTTATCGTCTGTTTTCTTTGAACTTATATATATATATATATATATATATATATATATATATATATATATATATATATATATATATATATATATATATATATATATGATTATTAATATGTAGTGACTGTTAATAATACAAAATGAATAATTTTGGGGAATGCAGTCAATGTGTTTTGGGCTGATTAAAAGAGAAACACTTTGAACTTTTGTCGAGCTTTCGGACAATTTATTTCCTTTATCAAGACAATCTAAAAATACAAATGTTTAAATTTAGATGAAAACTAGAAAAATAACAACTTACTGCTCGTGGTTTACAAAATAACTAACATACTTATTAAAAACATAAAAATTCTTTCTAAAAAATATAAATTGTAAACGTAAATTAATTTTGAAATATGTCAAAAGGACATTAATCAAATGTAGTTAGACTACTTTAATAACTCGATAGATTGGGAAAGAAGTTAGCTAACAGTGTATAAAATAATGATATAAAGATATAAGCAAATTTGAAGTTATAATTATTAGTAAAAAAAAAACTGATAGTAATGTAAAACAAGTTGATTTAGAATGTTATAAATATTTTTCTTTTGATACTATTTAGTGAAATTTTAAAAATTAATAAGATCAAATTGTTTATAAAATGCATAAATTAGTAATATCAGATCTCAAAATTAAAGTCAAAGTTAGTAAATTACAGTCAAAGTTAGTTAGTCAAAGCCAAAATGTTATTATAAATAATGCTTAGATTATTGATATCAGATCTCTTATTAATACAATTTGATTTTTTTATCCAAACCATTTCTTTAAATTCTCTTTTACGTAAATTTACTTCTCTTTCCAAAATTGTTGCTTCTTGAAAAATGAAAACATGATCCTTATTAATAACATGCTCTGCCAATGCACAAGAAGGGATATTTCTCTTGATATCACTTTTATGAGACGTTAGTCTAAGAGATAGGTTACGTGAAGTTTGTCCGATGTAACATTTACCACAAGTACTACAAGGTATGGAGTAAATAACATTAGAACTCTCCATAATTTTTAGCGGAGTCTTAGTTCTGGTATAAAGACTGTTCAAAGTTTTGACATTTTTAGTAGCAATTTTAATGTTTTTGTTTTGTTTAAATAACTTAATTAATTTTGGTGTTAAAGATGGTAGATATGGTAAAGAAAAATAAGATAAGGTAGGTATACTTTCTATCTCTGTTCCTTGTTCATTGATATCTGCCTGCAGTGTTCTATTATAATTAGTGCTAAAAATTAATTTATTTAATAAACCCCTAGGATATCCATTTTCTAGTAAAATTTCTCTTAATTTTGTGAGGTCACTATTAATAAAATCCCTATGTGATAGTTTACATATTCTGTTTTTTAGACCTAAGATCAAGTTAATTTTCATTTTATAAGGATGATGTGAAAGGTAATGAATGTAGCGATTACTACAAAGAGGTTTTCTGTACCATTGAGCTCTGAGGATATTATTAGAATCTCTGTGAATCAGCAAATCTAAGAAAGGTAAGCAATTGTTTACCTCTCTTTCGTAAGTAAATTGGATATTTTCATTCCAATTATTAAAAATAGACAATGTATACTCAATTTTTTCCGATGGTAAAGCCAAAATTAAATCATCTACAAACCTCTTTATAAAAGGGATTGGAAAATTAATTTTACTTCTTACATCACTAATTAGGTCATCCAAAACAAAATTACTAACTATCGGGGAAATTTTTGAACCCATCGGTGTCCCATGGACTTGTTTGTAAATAAAATCTTCAAAAATCAAAATATTTGAGTTAAATATGAATTCCAAAACACTTTTAAACGTTTGTAAATTAAGTTTACAATTTTTTGATATTAAATTCCAATGTTTCTCAACACTTACTAGTACCATATGTAATGGTAAGTTAGTAAACAAAGATGTTACATCAAAACTAATGAGTTCATATCCATTTGGCAATTTAAAATTATTAATGTAGTTGCTAAAGTCAGAAAACCTCTTTGTAGTAATCGCTACATTCATTACCTTTCACATCATCCTTATAAAATGAAAATTAACTTGATCTTAGGTCTAAAAAACAGAATATGTAAACTATCACATAGGGATTTTATTAATAGTGACCTCACAAAATTAAGAGAAATTTTACTAGAAAATGGATATCCTAGGGGTTTATTAAATAAATTAATTTTTAGCACTAATTATAATAGAACACTGCAGGCAGATATCAATGAACAAGGAACAGAGATAGAAAGTATACCTACCTTATCTTATTTTTCTTTACCATATCTACCATCTTTAACACCAAAATTAATTAAGTTATTTAAACAAAACAAAAACATTAAAATTGCTACTAAAAATGTCAAAACTTTGAACAGTCTTTATACCAGAACTAAGACTCCGCTAAAAATTATGGAGAGTTCTAATGTTATTTACTCCATACCTTGTAGTACTTGTGGTAAATGTTACATCGGACAAACTTCACGTAACCTATCTCTTAGACTAACGTCTCATAAAAGTGATATCAAGAGAAATATCCCTTCTTGTGCATTGGCAGAGCATGTTATTAATAAGGATCATGTTTTCATTTTTCAAGAAGCAACAATTTTGGAAAGAGAAGTAAATTTACGTAAAAGAGAATTTAAAGAAATGGTTTGGATAAAAAAATCAAATTGTATTAATAAGAGATCTGATATCAATAATCTAAGCATTATTTATAATAACATTTTGGCTTTGACTAACTAACTTTGACTGTAATTTACTAACTTTGACTTTAATTTTGAGATCTGATATTACTAATTTATGCATTTTATAAACAATTTGATCTTATTAATTTTTAAAATTTCACTAAATAGTATCAAAAGAAAAATATTTATAACATTCTAAATCAACTTGTTTTACATTACTATCAGTTTTTTTTTTACTAATAATTATAACTTCAAATTTGCTTATATCTTTATATCATTATTTTATACACTGTTAGCTAACTTCTTTCCCAATCTATCGAGTTATTAAAGTAGTCTAACTACATTTGATTAATGTCCTTTTGACATATTTCAAAATTAATTTACGTTTACAATTTATATTTTTTAGAAAGAATTTTTATGTTTTTAATAAGTATGTTAGTTATTTTGTAAACCACGAGCAGTAAGTTGTTATTTTTCTAGTTTTCATCTAAATTTAAACATTTGTATTTTTAGATTGTCTTGATAAAGGAAATAAATTGTCCGAAAGCTCGACAAAAGTTCAAAGTGTTTCTCTTTTAATCAGCCCAAAACACATTGACTGCATTCCCCAAAATTATTCATTTTGTATTATTAACAGTCACTACATATTAATAATCATATATTGGTTATAATGGGGTTTTATGTTAACATCTACTATGAATATGGTCCTGCTGCTGTTGGATTCCTAAAACAATGGGCAAACTTGAACAACAAACTGGCATCTTTGAGAAACAGAAAGATTTTTTTATTAAAATGTAGAAAACACCACCTTCTACCTAAACATATAAGCAATGGAACGGTAAACGTAAACAATTTGGTAAACCACACAAGAGGAAGAACTGGAAATCTAATTCACAATTTTAATTCGAGGTTGGGAAAGAATATACTTAATTTAGAAATTAAAGTTACTTTTTCAGATATTAGGATGTTAGAAAAAGAACTTGATGAAACTAAAATTAAATTAACTAGTCATCTTCCACAATTTATTATTGACAACTTTAGTTTTAGACAAAATAATTTTTACAACAAAAAGTTTCTTGAAATTAAAAATAATAATTTAAATAAATTTGAAACATTAAAATTAGATAGTTTTAAAATTATTAGTTTTCAAGAAAAATGGATAAAAAATTTGACTGATATTAATATACCATACAATGTTAAAAAACTATTAGCATTGGGTCCAAAATTTTGTTTGTTGCCTAAACGTAAAGATGTTAGCATATCTTCATTGTTAGCAGATATAGAGAATATTTTAAACAATTTTGACCATAATATTAAAGATAACCTTAGGGCTAAATGTACAAATATTATTACAAATTACATTCACTTAGATGGTTCAAATAAACATTTTTTAAATAATCTCTATGAGGAAAGTAAACAGTTCTTAAAAAATCACCCAGAGTTATATTTGGTAAAAAGTGACAAAGGCAACGTTACAGTACTAATGTATAAAGATGACTATACAGAAAAAAGTTTAACATTATTAAATGACAAAAAATATTACGTTAAACTAGATAACAATCCTGTTTCATCACTTCAACAAAAAGCAAACAAGATTGTCTCACAATTAAAAAATAAAGGATTTGTTACTAAAGAAATTGCTTCCACTTTGACAATATATAACTCTGTGGTTCCTAGATTTTATGCTCTGCCAAAGATACATAAACCTACTTTATCAATGAGACCAATTATTTCAGCAATTGATTCTCCCAACAGTAAACTTTCTAAATTCTTTACAGAAATCTTAACCAAATCATACAATTTCTCTAATGATTTTAGTATACAAGATTCTTTTGACTTTAGCAACTACATTAATAATTTTAAATTGCCAAATGGATATGAACTCATTAGTTTTGATGTAACATCTTTGTTTACTAACTTACCATTACATATGGTACTAGTAAGTGTTGAGAAACATTGGAATTTAATATCAAAAAATTGTAAACTTAATTTACAAACGTTTAAAAGTGTTTTGGAATTCATATTTAACTCAAATATTTTGATTTTTGAAGATTTTATTTACAAACAAGTCCATGGGACACCGATGGGTTCAAAAATTTCCCCGATAGTTAGTAATTTTGTTTTGGATGACCTAATTAGTGATGTAAGAAGTAAAATTAATTTTCCAATCCCTTTTATAAAGAGGTTTGTAGATGATTTAATTTTGGCTTTACCATCGGAAAAAATTGAGTATACATTGTCTATTTTTAATAATTGGAATGAAAATATCCAATTTACTTACGAAAGAGAGGTAAACAATTGCTTACCTTTCTTAGATTTGCTGATTCACAGAGATTCTAATAATATCCTCAGAGCTCAATGGTACAGAAAACCTCTTTGTAGTAATCGCTACATTCATTACCTTTCACATCATCCTTATAAAATGAAAATTAACTTGATCTTAGGTCTAAAAAACAGAATATGTAAACTATCACATAGGGATTTTATTAATAGTGACCTCACAAAATTAAGAGAAATTTTACTAGAAAATGGATATCCTAGGGGTTTATTAAATAAATTAATTTTTAGCACTAATTATAATAGAACACTGCAGGCAGATATCAATGAACAAGGAACAGAGATAGAAAGTATACCTACCTTATCTTATTTTTCTTTACCATATCTACCATCTTTAACACCAAAATTAATTAAGTTATTTAAACAAAACAAAAACATTAAAATTGCTACTAAAAATGTCAAAACTTTGAACAGTCTTTATACCAGAACTAAGACTCCGCTAAAAATTATGGAGAGTTCTAATGTTATTTACTCCATACCTTGTAGTACTTGTGGTAAATGTTACATCGGACAAACTTCACGTAACCTATCTCTTAGACTAACGTCTCATAAAAGTGATATCAAGAGAAATATCCCTTCTTGTGCATTGGCAGAGCATGTTATTAATAAGGATCATGTTTTCATTTTTCAAGAAGCAACAATTTTGGAAAGAGAAGTAAATTTACGTAAAAGAGAATTTAAAGAAATGGTTTGGATAAAAAAATCAAATTGTATTAATAAGAGATCTGATATCAATAATCTAAGCATTATTTATAATAACATTTTGGCTTTGACTAACTAACTTTGACTGTAATTTACTAACTTTGACTTTAATTTTGAGATCTGATATTACTAATTTATGCATTTTATAAACAATTTGATCTTATTAATTTTTAAAATTTCACTAAATAGTATCAAAAGAAAAATATTTATAACATTCTAAATCAACTTGTTTTACATTACTATCAGTTTTTTTTTTACTAATAATTATAACTTCAAATTTGCTTATATCTTTATATCATTATTTTATACACTGTTAGCTAACTTCTTTCCCAATCTATCGAGTTATTAAAGTAGTCTAACTACATTTGATTAATGTCCTTTTGACATATTTCAAAATTAATTTACGTTTACAATTTATATTTTTTAGAAAGAATTTTTATGTTTTTAATAAGTATGTTAGTTATTTTGTAAACCACGAGCAGTAAGTTGTTATTTTTCTAGTTTTCATCTAAATTTAAACATTTGTATTTTTAGATTGTCTTGATAAAGGAAATAAATTGTCCGAAAGCTCGACAAAAGTTCAAAGTGTTTCTCTTTTAATCAGCCCAAAACACATTGACTGCATTCCCCAAAATTATTCATTTTATATATATATATATTATATATATATATATATATATATATATATATATATATATATATATATATATATAAATGTAAAAAGTGAGTGAGGAGAAAATCTCACTGTAATTGAGGTTATCAGTCAAGGAGAATTAAAAAAATGATCAAACTATTTCAATCTTTTTAATAGAATACGTTTCGTGCAGTATTCCTGCACTTCATCAGTTCTAAAATGATTGTGAAGTTAACATAAAGATGTAAAAAACAATGTCATAACAATGGTTTTTGACGTTATAAACTTAGTAGCTAAAAAATACATTAAAATTTCTTATGCTAAAGTAAAAAGCCAAAAAAGTCACAAAACTAAAAGTTTCAAAGTTACACTTACAAAAATTGGTTGAACCATGAGGCCAGGAGAAGAAAAAAAAAATTTTTTCCCATTTGATGGAGTTAGAATAATCAATTTAACACAATTATTTGCTGTAATGTGGAAAAGATAAAAAAAACACCAAAAAAGTTTTAGGTAAAAAACAACCGTTGGTTCACAGATAATGATGAAACGGTATGCGACTCTAACAAAATACTGGATGTGTTTTCAATCAAGATTCTCATCCAACCCCCTTCGGTAACCTTCTACGTATAGTATGAAAAGCATAGAGCTAATATTACGAGCACTTTAAAAATGGATGTAAAGCATGTTGTCACAAAAGGCCTCCACATGAAGAACCTATCGTTTAAAAAATGACAATACTGTTGAAAAGTAGCGGATTTAAATTTAAACTGCAGCAAAATAATCTAATCTAATTTGATGGTATCTAGTTTTAGGTGAAATCCATGAACCTAAAATAGGTTAGGATTAATTAAATGTTAGTTATAAAAAAAAATACTGAATTACTTGCCTCATGATAGTAGGTTACTAACCACCAGACATGGAGTTAGTATGCCATGTTTGAAGCAGAAGTTGGGATGAAATGAAAATAGGAAACTTTCATTACCAAACCAGATATCGGAGGTTCGTAGGTGGGAACTTTTTGGATGAAGTAAAAACATAGGTTTTAGGCCATGCTTTGAACGGAATTATTCATGAACAATAATTTGGAATTTCAATAACTGACTGAGATTATGGGTTGTTAAGAAGTAAGGAGTGATATATAATGCTGAGATTGTCTATATCTGTGCGTTTATTCATGGAATCTTTCTCTCTTAATATGTGAGTCATCTCTAAAAAGGTTCTTTTATAAAAATTAGATTCTGAGCCTAAGGATTTGATGTTATCAAAATCTATTTGATGATTCAGTGAAATAGAATGTGAGCTAAGGGCACAAGAATGCTTGTTGCATCTAATATCGCTTCTATGTGACGTCACGCGAGATTTCAAAGTTCTTTTTGTGTGGCCAATATATTTCAAATGACAATCTTTACAAGGGATGTTGTAAACTACATTAGATTTCTCCCAAATATCTATCGGTGTTTTCGTAAGAGAAAAAAGATTACCGACTGTTTTACAATTCTTAATACCAATTTTGGTGGATAACGGTTTAAATAATTTCGTAAGTTTCTCAGTTAGATGTGGGAAATAAGGTAAGGAGCAGTATCTATGAGGGGACACAGATGTGGATACTTCATCCCTTTGAATTTCGATGTTAACTTGTGGGGAATCGTGAACTCCTCCCAAATTGGAATAGGTCTGGTCAAGTAATGCTCGAGAAGTAGAACAAATGTATCTATTGATAAGAGAGATTGGATAAGAATTCTCACCTAAAATGGTCTTAAGTAATATACTGGCTTCGCTTCTGTAAAGAGGATGTGACAACCTATGTGTCCTTAGGGCTAATCCCTGTACGAGGTTATGTTTGAATCTTTTAGGATGAAAGGAATAATAATTAAAGAAGCGATTGCTAGCAACGCTCTTTCTAAACCATTTGGTTCTTAGGATGTTGTCAGTACCTCGTACAACTAACATGTCCAGGAAGGGAATGGTGTTGTTCTCCTCCATCTCACATGTAAATTGTAAGTGGGGATTATATTCATTAAAAACGGAAAGGGTGTTCAAAATCTGATCAGTGGGTACAGCCAGGATCAAGTCGTCCACATATATATATATATATATATATATATATATATATATATATATATATATATATATATATATATATATATATATATATATAAAACAAATGAAATAGAGAATGTGGAAAAATCCCCTTACGAATAACTCACACATCCACTATTTCTGTATATTTATCTGTATACTATATATCTTAGATATATCTTATATATATCTGTATACTATATCCAATATTTCTATATATATATATTGCATTTGCGTCCCTCGTGGCTTCCGTATAGTTTTGACTCTTCGTGACTTCCGATCAATATACATCGTGTATATTAACAAGATTAATTTCATACAGTTAGCGCTCGCTTTGGCATCCGTTATACTGGCAACAATGTACTTATGGTATCAAGTAAAATATTTAACCTTGGTTGTGTTTACGTGAGAATTTAGTTGAAGAACCCAGACAAATTCTATTTATAACTTTTGCCAACTAGGTGGTTTGCTCGGATATACGATAAGGATTTGCTGTAAATTCTTTGTTTTCGTTTTTATACTCTTAAATCAGGTTAGAAAAACTTATTATTTCTTGGGTGTAGTTATGAATAATGTATTTTCTAGACTTTAAAATTTTCTATTTATTTTGATGGAAGAAGATTATGGATTTCGGAAGATTTCGATGGAATAAGTTATAATGTAATATACCTAACAATACCACTATATACCCTTGACAAATGTTTTTTTTTTGAGTTAATAATTGTTTGATGAGCCTTTCGATAGGTTAGGTTTATTCTTAAATTTTATTTTGATAAATTATCGGTGTTGTTTCTCTCTCTCTCTCTCTCTCTCTCTTTCTCTCTTACTCTTTCTCTCTCTCCCTATATTTCTCTCCCTGTAATACTTTCCCTTATTATGAAGTATTGGGCGCTCTTGCGTTTCTTAGCCAAAAATCAAAGATGACTGATTCGCAGGATTAGCGCATCCTTTTCTGTTTTATTCTTTCGAAATTTGCTATACAAGTATTTTCCATTGATCTCTGTTTTGACTTCTCTCCATCTCAACGCCAATTCTTACATGATCTCTTGTTACAGTTATTCTCCAGATATTAATATTTTGATTTTGGTTAATTCTGATATATCGCGTGTGTTCCAGATTTTCCTTAAGAGGAAACAGTAGCGATCAACAGGTAGCGAAAACGCGTTCCAAGATTGCGGCTGTAATTTTGAATATTTTTTCGAAATATTTGGCACACGTATTCGTAATATAATAAAGAATGACGGTACAGAGCCAATTTGAAAAATATATTAATATGTGGAAATTACTCGGTTATTAAATACAATATTAAAAAAACGAGCCTGTACCGCCATTAAGAAGAACAAAAAATACACTTTCTTCAAATACACTTTTTTATCCGATGCCTAGATTTTGTGTAATTTTGGAACTACTAAAATTTTTTATTTCATTAGTAGTTCCTAAATGACACAAAATCTAGGCATTGGATAAAAAAGTTTATTTGAAGAAAGTGTATTTTTTTGTTCTTCTTAATGGCGGTACAGGCTCGTTTTTTTAATATTGTATTTAATTACAGAGTAATTTCCACATATTAATATATTTTTCAAATTGGGCTCTGTACCGCCATTCGTTATTATATTACGAATACGTGTGCCAAATATCTCGAAAAAATATTCAAAATTACAGCCGCAATCTTGGAACGCGTTTTGGCTACCTGTTGATCGCTACTGTATCACCTTAATGCATTATATGATTATATAATGAGTGCATATTGTGCCTTTACTATCTTTTTTTCTACATCTGCTCTACTAGCGCCTTTTTTTCCATAATCGATCCCAGATATGTAAAGTTAGCTATCTCCTGTATTTGTCTTCCTTGTATTTTAATTTTAGTTTCTTGGTTGCTGTTTTTTTAAAGTTTGGTTTTTTTGTCTTTATCTTCAGACCCATTATCTTGGAGTATTTTGCAAGCTTGTCGATCTTCTTTTGCTTATGGCTACTATGTTCGGTTAGGGGACAAATGTCATCTGCGAACTACAAATCGTCCAACTAGTTATGCAATTTCTATCTAATACCTGTTTTATTACCACTTATTTTCTGCATGATCCAGTCCGTTATTATTATAAATATTGTCGGTGTTATTGCTCGCCAATTCTCGCATTTATTGAAATCGCCCTTTTTTGGTATCTTAATAGTTAAACCCACGTTCCATTTCTGTGGGAGCTCCTGGTCGGCCTATATCTTGTTAAAGAGTTTGTGTAACATTTCTACTGATTCGTTTGCGTCCGCCTTTATTAAATCTATCGGTAGTTTGTCGCTTTCAGCGGCTTTGCCATTTTTTTAGTTGATTTAGTGTGTTTTGTATTTCTTCTTTCGTAATTTCAACTGTTCTAATGTTTATTTCCTGTATTACATTATCTCCGTCTATATCTGGTGTTTGGAGTATATTTCCTCGCTGTGTTCTTTTCATCTTTGTATTATTTTATGTTCTGATTTAATTATATTATTTCCTTGTTTATCTTTGATTTGTTTATTACTGTTTAGTGTTTTCCCTGTCAAATTTCGGATGATATTGTACTGTATTTTCAGGTCGTTTTCTTGAGCAACTTTTTCTGACATTTTTACCATATGATTTACGTAGTATCTTTTGTCTTTTCTGGCTTGCTTTTTAACCGCTATATTTTTCTTTGTATTTCCTTTCTACTGCTTTTCCTTCTTCGGTTGCTTCTTTTTGTAACATTTTTTCTTTAAGTTTCTTTCTTTCTTCTCTTAGTTGCAATAGTCCAGAAAAATAAGGTTTTTGTCAGGACACTTGCCAGCCAGGTTGCAAATGGTTTTTTTGGAGATATACCTATTACATTATAAATACAACAATGCCCGTCACAATTCGGACGAGAATTTTAGTTATTAACAAATAAGTGTCAAACATGACAGTTTTTTCGTTTAAATGGCTACAGGTAAAGATAACGTAATTAAATATCTTACTTAGATTATTCATCTTTTAGTAGATAAGCAAAGGTTTAAAATGGAAGTTTTTGAGTTTTGTTCTGATTATTTGTGATTTCAGAAATTGCAAAATAAAACTAAATTTCGAAAATAAAGAAATTGCTATAACTTTTGCAAAAATGAACTTAAGACTTTGATATTGCATGAAATGTTGAGTCAAACAGTCCATATAATGCACAAAAAATTGCAAGACGATTTGTCAATTAGTTTAAATTGCATTCGATTTGTTTATCACAACGAGCTTTTTTTGCAATGTTGTTCAGAAAATAATAATGATACAGTAATTCTGTGGAAACCACAGGAAAGAAGAATACTTACATTTTCAACTTATTTAAAAAATCAATAAAAAGTCATATTTACCATTCTGAAAACATTTTACGAAAGTAGAATCATTTTTGGCTTATAAAGAATTTGAATAACCATATTAACCATATTGACTAAATCTGCGTTGGGATTTGAAAAGCTGATATTTTTACACGAATTTTCAAAAAAAAACTTTTCGCCTAGGTTAATTACGAGGAAATTTAGCCACTTTTATTACTTATTTAATTTACAGTTACTTCTATATACATAAAATTCTCCTGTAACAGTGTTAGTTATCATATTCCTCCGAAACGGCTTGACCGATTTTTATGAAATTTTACACATATATTCTGTAGGACTGAAAATAGATTGTAATCTATTATTTATACCTATAAGTTATAAGGGGGGTTACTCTCTGCCACTTTTTTATTGTTTTAGAAAACATTGTCTACCTTAATTTTATAGTGTGTACCATTAAAACTATATATACAACCCTTATATCACCAAGACCCTATTTTTTAATACCCTATTTATTTACATCTATAAAATTTTCCTGTCGTAGTGTTAGTTACCATAATCCTCCGATACCGCTTGAACGATTTTTATGAAATTATATAGGTATACTCGAAGGTCTTAGAATCATAATTATCGGCCCCATAACGTTTTGTATTAAGCGCAACATATCTTTGAAAAATAAATTTCATTTTTTGAGTGCACGGATTTTAATAATTCCCCTCCACCGACCATGAGTCGAATTCTGTGGAGTTATTTTTAAAGATATATTAACCACTCTGTTCAAGTTTACTCAATCTTTTAGATATAAACTGTATACATGCCTTGAACTTCAAAATAGTGCTAGTTAGCTTTCTTAATTGTTAGGAACAAACTAGCTGTGAATTAAATAAAAAAAGTAGCTAACTTTGACCGTAATTAACCAAGGTGAAAGTTTTTTTACATTTATGTAAAAGTACACATCGAAAACAATGTGATAACTACACTGTATTTACTACAGGGGTATTTCCTGTACACCAACAATCAGCAAAATATACGGAAGAACCTTAAAAAACCGAATAGAAGACGAATACAAGAAAATGGAAGCAGAAGAACAAGCAGGATTTAGATCTGGAAGATCTCACTTGATCACCTTTTTGCAATCGCACAAGTCACGGAAAAGAAAACAGCGATTAACCAAGAGATTCATTTCGTATATTATATTGATCTGAAAAAGGCATACGACAGTGTACCTTCGGTAAAGTTATGGGAGGCAATGGAGGATACAAATATAAACATGTGAAAACGAAATGTGAAAAGTGAAAACTACCCCTAACTGTAAAAAATTATAAAACAACATTTCTAACTTTAATAATGTCTACATTTGGTTTTTATTAGGTACATAATGATTGTTGTATGCTTTAAGATATACTTAAAACCACCCTTGTTAGAGCTATATATAAAAAATTTACTTATCCTAAAAGAATCATTTCAGCTTGCATCGATTTACATAAAAATTTGGGATTAGGATCATATCACCCTGTACTTCATATTCTATATCATGCTTAAGGGCGTTGATTATTTTAGGGGTGTAACCTTCCTCTTATTGACAAAAATTTTATAAAAACATTGTAAATTTTAATATGGGTAAACTTTGGTTTTGATGGGTTAAATAATGATTGTTTTATACTTTAGGATAAAATATCATATTTCAACCCTTAAAAACCACCCTTAATAACATCACAATTTTTATAAGTAGATAATTTAATAGATCTATACAGAAAAAAAGTAGAATTAAAGAATTACAAAAACATTTATTTACACAAAAATACGAATTTACAAATATGTACAAATACGAATAATTTTTTTAGTCATCTTCCAGTATATCAACCGATTCTGTGGTATTATACATACATTGAAAATTATCCATGAGCGGACTATTCGATATTTCAAAAAAAAATCGTTTTTTGAACATGGCTCCTTCATTTTTGACGATAAAAAGTTTTTTCAATAATAATTCTGTAGGATTTTTGACGAGTTCTAAGACCGTGAAAACTAAATTCTGTAAGATCCCTTAGTTTTTAATTGGGGTGAGTTTAAAAGACTCGAATAAGGGGGTGTTTGCTCGTAAATAGAGGCTTTAAATAGCTATAGTATCTCGCTCACTGTTCACTGCAATGAAAATCTATGCACAAGAGAATTTTACTTATTAAATAATAAGCGAAAATTTAGTAGTCCAAAATTGTTTTCGTATCTCCAGTATTTTCGGAGATATTTTGAAATAAAAGGTGACAAATAGGAAATTGCAAAAAATCAATTTTTCTTCAAGTCAAATTTTTCTAAAATTAGGCCTTTTAAATAGGTCAAACTTCTTGGGTGTATTGATAATACGAATATAAAGGGAATTACAGAAAGGTGAAGACCAATTTTTAATCAGTAGGGTAGTTAGGGGGTTGTTTTCACTGATGATTTTTTCATAGAGAATAGCAGGTACAAACCTTTTTTTGATCACAAGTCGCTTAATTGTCATTCTAGGAGGTTCATATTACTATTGTTTGATAGGTCTAACAGTATACCTACTTAAAAATAGTATTTAAGTTTAATTTAATTTGTGTTACTAAAAGATGCATTTTTGATATCTACAGTTTTTTTGATTAAATGCATATTTTTCGAGGTATTCTCAAAAAACCATCTAAAAAAGTCGATTTTTTCGTCGAAAGACTGTTACTTTCAAGCGCGATTAACTCGAAAAATACTAGTTTTACGAAGAAAATGTAAAAAACATTTTTTTTAGAATTCATTTTTACATCGATTTACATGGTTAAAATATAATAAAACATTCCCGTCCCCGAGATGGGGTGGCAACCACCCCAAGCTTTTAGCGTACAGCCGCATGATATAGAAAATGATCCTTGGACTATTCCCTACCTTCTGTGAAAATTTCAAGTAAATCCATGCTGGACGAAAAAATTGCGAGCCAAAATGCTTCATTTTCTCGACTATAGAAGGAGGAGAAACAATCAGTAAATGTAACGAATATAAATACCTGGGTTTGGCGAATGGATTTAGTGTCCGCAGTCATATAAACCCAAACAAACAACAAAACAAATACCTGGGTATGAAAATCACGAATGATGGAACACTGGACGGAGCCATTAAAGAACGAAATACTCAGGGCAGGTAAGCAATTAGGCTCCTAAACTCAGTAATCTGGGACAAGCAGATAAACAACCAAAACAAGAAAAAAATCTATAACGCCGTCGTGAAAAGCATTATAACATACAGCTGCGAAGTATGGCATATGAAGGAAAAATCAAAACAAATGTTAGATGTCACTGAAATGGATTTCTCGAGCAGAGCTGCAGGAATATCAAGAAGAGAACATGTCACCAATGAACGGATACGAGAAATAATGAAGGTCATACATACACATACAATAAATGACGAAATCAACGAAATACAACTACGATGGTTTGGTCACGTACAAAGAATGCATGAAGACAGAATCACAAAACAAGTGCAAAACTAGAAACCGCAAGGTAGAAGAAGAAGAGGTAGACCGCGAAAAATTTGGCAGGCAGGAATAAACAAAGCCATAGATGAAAGAGGTCTGCAAGTAGATCAATGTGCGGACAGAGAGGAATGGAGAACGGGTATCGGAAGACGGAGAAGGTTATAAACCGATAATACAATAATAATGTAAAAGTACCAGGTTTTTAAATCTTAAAGTCTAGGGATGGTGCATGGCGGTTGTTGAACAAAAAACCGGGTTTCGGTTATACCGTTTTTTTTACTTACGGTTTAACCTGGCGGTTATAATCGGTCAAATAACCGGTTGTTCCAAAAACCGGTTTTCGTTTTTTTAATCAAAAGCAAATACTCAATAGGTTATAATTTTACATTTATATTGCACTTTAGTTTGCTCAATTTTCCTCCAGAAAAATTCCCCAACCAATTCAACCTATAAAAATTTTCCCAGGCGCTTTCAAATTACCCTAAAAATGGGCCAAAGTACCCCAATCTCTGATTCGTCGCTCGTTGTAGACGACTTCGGCGTATATTGCGTTGTGAATAATTGGGATATTCTCAAAAATGATGATCCTACCGATCTACCGGAATGTCCCTTGGATCTATCAACTATCAAGTTTAGAAAAATATTCAAATGACTTATATTTTACTTAAAAATTAATTCGATAAACCAATTCATTATTTACTTCTCTATTGCCATCAAAAAATTTCAGTAGGTTTTTGTATTTTTTAATACGTTTGTATAATACCTAGCTTTTATTTCCTAATATTTAAAAATTACATATTGGAGATTCCTAATCGTATTTCGGTACATATTCACATTTCATACAAGAGTCTCAAGTCTCAAGTACTCAAATATAAACAATTTTTTAGATGATGGTTGGAATATCGATTTCAAGCAGATCACTTACTTTTTTATGTAAATATATTAACATCTGAAACTATATACCTATTCCCAAAATTGTTTCATAAAAGCTGATGTGACAATTTCGTCCAGTTCTCTATTAGTAAATAAAAGTTGAATTAAGGTTGTTTGGGTTAATTACTTATTACTTCGCATATTATTTATAATACACATGATTGAGATCGAAGATAGATAGAAATTTCTTAATTTTTCTCTAAATAAATTTTTTTTCCACAGGTAACTTATTCGGTTTTTCGCCGGTTATTACTTTAAAAAGAAAAAACCGGTTATAACCGGGAAAAAAACCGGTAAAACCGATTGTTTCGAATTAAAAAAACCGGTTTTAGGTTATAACCGGTAAGTTTTTCCCATCCCTAAGTCGATTAATTTAGTTTGCAGCCAATACTAACAAAGTTATTCAAATTGTTTATAAGCCAAAAATGACTCTACTAAAATATTTTCGGAATGATAAAAATGACTTTATATTATTTTTTTAAAAACTTTGAAAACATAAGTATTCTTTTTTCATGCTGTTTCCACAAAATGGCTATATAATTATTATTTGATGAAGAAAGCATGCTGCATCATTGTAAAGAAAAACTTTTTTTATAAACAAATTGAATAAAATGTAAACTAATTGACGAATCGACTTGAATTTTTTTGTGTATTATCTGGACTGGACATAGACTATTTGACCCAATATTTCATGTAATATCAGTCTTAAGTTTATTTTTGCAAAAGTTATAGCAAATTTTTTATTTTCGAAATTTAAGTTTTATTTTGCAACTTCCGAAGCAACAAATAATCGTACCAAAATTCAAAAACTGGCATTTTTGACCCTTATTTGTTAATAACTAAAATTATCGTCCGAACTGTAACGGACATTTTTGTATTTATAATGTAATAGGTCTATAGTACCTATCCAAAAAATCCATTTGCAACCTGGCCGGTCAAGTGTTCCGAACGTATATTTTTGCCTTATTTCCCTGGAGAACAATGTGTCTCCGGTTATCCATTTTTATTCACTTTTTTTTTCATCCCTATAATTTCGTTTGCAGTTTTTGCATAATGTCCTTGAAGTTCTTCCATATTTTTTCCACTGTTTCCTCATGTTGGGAAACTGCTGTTCGGTTTAATTTCAGTCTTTTTGTGAATTCGATTCTTGTGTTTTCTTGTTTAAGAGCTTCCACATTGTATCTTCTTCTTGTGTTTACTTTTCGGTTTTTGTCTTTGGCTAATTTCATCTTTATTTTGGCCCTTATTCGCATGTCTTTGATATGTTTAATTGCAGACCAAATATTTGACTTTTGTTTTCAACCAGTCGTATAAGATTAATCAGCTCTGATTGGCTATTTGCAAGAAGGGATGTGTCATCTGCGAAACGTAGGTTGTCTATTTTATGATTATTTATTGAGATGCTTTTTTCCCATCCTTCAAGTGCTCCTCTCATAATATGCTCTTCATATATATTGAATAATCGTGGAGATAGTATACATCCCTGTCTGATACCCTGTTCTGGATGAAATTCGTTTGAAAGTGTGTCAAGCACTTTAACTGATCCAATAGTGTGTTCGAATAGTTCAGTTATAAGCGAAATAAGGTGTTGGGGTACGCCTACTTCTTTTAGTATAATAAGTGTCTCCACTTGACCCTGTAGAACGCCTAACGATAGTCTATAACGCATATATACAGTGGAATATTGAATTCCCTAGATTTTTCGATTATCTGTCTTATATTCAACAGGTGTTCTCGAGTACCTCTACCTTTGGTAAATCCAGTTTGTTCTTGTGGAATTTCTCTTTGAAGGAATGTTTTTAGTCTCTCATTGATTATGTAGTATTATTTTACTGGCATGTGATATAAGAGAAATAGTTCTATAATTGTCGCATTTATGGAAGCTGCCTTTTTTATGAATTGTTGTTATTGTAGATTTTGTCCAGTCTTCAGGCCATTGTTTAGAATGCCATAATTGCCATATTTGGTTACAGAGTAGATGAAGTAATTTTACGCCAGTTTCTTCTGTGGCTTTGAGTATTTCTGCTGTTATCATATCTGGACCTGGTGCTTTATTATATTTGAGCTTAATGATCGCTAGTCTTACTTTATTTTCAAGTATATCAGGTTCTTCTTCTTCCTCATCAAAGATTTGGTTAATAGGTTCTTGGGGTTAATCATGTTTATATAGGTCCCTGCAATTCGATCTCCATGTCTCTGCTATATTTTCTCTGATTGTTCTCAGTGTTCGAGTGTTGTCTTCTATGGCCCAAGTTCTGGCTTTGAATTATTTTTTAAGTAGCGTATTTTTCTAAATAGATCTCTCGGCTGATTATTCTGATCATGTCTCTCAATTTCTTTGCATATACTTTGATAGTACAGTTTTTTTCTGCCTTGCATCTTCGCTTTACTTTTTAATTGAGGTTTCTTAAACTAGGGTTTTCCCTTTCACTATGCATACCACTTTGACAAAGATTTCTTCTATTCTCAATGATCTGAAAGGTTTCATCTGTTATCCAGTGTTTCCGTTTCACAGGAGTATTTATCTTTGGATGATCAGTTGGTGTTGTTACACAATGTTTAAAAGTCTCCCATATTTCTTGTGATGTTCCGTTACGAATAGAGGGCATTATTTTATGTACTTCCTGGAGAAGTTCGTCCTGCTTTTTTTAGTTCTACCTAATGATCTATCTGATTCTATCTATGATACAGGTGGTGACATTATAATTGATATATTATAGTATGAGAATAGAAAAATTATATTATTAAAAATATTGTAATAAAAAATTCTATCTATATATCTATAAGAGAGGTTCCTACAGCCTCTGCTACTTCTCGCATTTCGACCGCTATCTTTTTCTGTCCATCCATTCGTCTTATTTGATGGCTTTATCTCTCATGATGTATTCTACATGTTCTTCCCAGGTAACTAAAGGCCTTTCCCTTCTTCTTCTTTGTTGTGGTATGCAATTTAAAGCTTTCTTTGGCCATTTATCTTCATTCATTCGTTTGACGTGACCATACCACACTAGTTGTCTCGTTTTAATTCTATCTACACTGAAATCTACAGTTTTTGTCCTCCTTCCTGATGCGATCTTTTATATACCACACGCTCTCCTTAGATAATATATTTCTACTACCTACTTCTATTCTCTTTTTATCTTTTTTTGTGATCTGCCAAACTTCTGCTCCATAAGTCAAAATAGGCTCTACCAAGGTACGATAGATTGTTGTTTTTTGTCTTATCTCTTTAGACCATAGTAGAGAGCTTAGAATGTTTACCGCTATTTTGCCCTGCTGTGTTCTGTTTTCGATGTCTCTTTTGCCTTCTTTAGATAATATAGATTCAAATTATTTATATTCTTTAAATGTATTTGTGGTTCTAATTCCTAAATCTGGATCTTCTAATAAAGAATTAAGAATTAAATTCTAACACTTCTATAATATGTTACAATTGAGCAATTAGACCACCAGTTTCGGCAACTGGTTATGATAAATTCATCAATTTTAATGAACATACTTTTCATTTGTTTTTATTTTTGCAGTAAGAAATACACTGTTAATTATACAAAGAGAATATCATTAATCTGTCACAATAATTGTTTTAAAATACTATAATAATCATTTATAAAAATATCCGAAGTCTAAATACCAACATTTGAGGTGGCAACAGCGTAGTAGAAGCCATGAGGACATAAACTGAAATATACGGATTCCGCGACAACCTTAAAATGAATAAATATATATTTGGACGTCATCAAAACCGTTAAAGTGATTTTATATATACAGCAAGCGAACGTGGCGCGCCTGACGGCAACTGCCCCAAGTAATGTGTATATTATTATACAGATAACGTGTCTGAGGACATCCGGCCAATATTTTGTTCAGGCAGTGTAGGAAGTGGTACCTTTCACCTGCGATAAATTTTAGAGAAAATCCTCGTGGCAACCGTATATCGGAGTCCACGAAGACCTGGACGCCACGAGAGACTACAGTTTAACATGGGGGGACGTCATGAGATGCTAAAAATAAATATATATATATATATATATATATATATATATATATATATATATATATCTATATATATATATATATATATATATATATATATATATATATATATATATATATATATATATATATATATATTGATGCACGTTAAGTTGTGACTTCCGGTATACAGAAGAGGCTGTCCGACTTCCACCTTTTCTACTAGGAATTATTTTTTAAAAATTGTGTATTTGGTAAAAGGGGGGCTTATAAAATGGGTCTACCTATTGAGGGGAAAGGATTTACCAAAATAAATTTTGTATATATATACGTATATACCGAAGCGTACAGCATACGTTATGGCTTCCATATAAAGGGTAGTTCAAGGCGCGTTGTCACTTCCAGCGGTGTTGTCATATTTTGGAAGTCACAACGACTCGTCTGCTAGATTTACCTCCTATTTTGAGCGTAATGTGTGATCTTTTGAAACTTTTACTGTGAATACAGTTGTCTGTGTTTTAAAGTTGTCTATTTAAATTAAAATATTGATATTCTTTTGATTATACAGGTTTACAAAAAAATACATTTCGGACTATTTGACGAAACCATATGACTAGGGGGGTTTTTGGGGTCGCTGGTTACGAATCCGGGGTTCGCTAACCTCTATCTCGCCAGGTAAAGGTTATTTCAAGGACAAACCAAGATAAATCGACAGTCGCTCTGAAAAAGTATATTAGGAGGGTTTTGGGGTCGCTTATAACGAATCCAGGATCCACTGACCTCTATCACGTTTAGCTGAAGGTCATTTCGAGGTCAAATCAAGATAAATCAACACAATCGCTGTGAAAAAGTATATTAGGGTGTTTTTGGGGTCCCTGATCACAAAACTGGGGCCCGTTGAGCTCAACCACGTCAGGTAAAGGCCATTTAAGGTCAAATCAATTTTGTTAACTCCTCCTGATTTGAACTTGAAATGACCTTTACATGACGTAGTAGAGCTCAACGGACCGCAGTTTTCATGATCAGCGACCGCAAAACTCCCTGTACTTTCAGAGCAATTGTGTCAATTTATGTTGATTTGACCTTAAAATGACGTTGAACTAGACGAGATAGAGGTCAGCGGACTCCGAATTCATCTTCAGCGACCCCAAGAACCCCCTAATATACTTTTTCAGAGCGACTGTCGATTTATCTTGATTTGACCTTGAAATGACCTTTACCTGACGCGATAGAGGTGAGCAGGTTGGATTTGAATTAATTAAAAAAGTGTTAATAGTAAGTCATTTATTTACGAAAATTATATCAAAAATGTTAATAAATAAATTTGAACTTATAGAAAATTTTAATATTTTAGATTTTATTACAGGCACCGTCCTTTTAATTTTTGATGTACCAATAATAATATGTAATAAAAAATTAAATGGCTAAACCCTCCAGGTGGGGATTACCCGCTAAAAAGCTATCTAGATCCATCTTTTTCGAGCAGATTTTTCCCAATCTGCTACTCGATACTATTGACTATGCTTCTCCATTTCTTTCTATCCTCTTTTGTTTTTCTGCTAGTCCATTTATTCTAGTTCCTCCGCGTCTCCTTCTAACTCCTGGTCTCCATTGTAAAATTGAGTTTATAGTTGTTGCGCTACCTGCTCTCCATATATGCCCCAACAATCCAACTCTGTGACCAAATCAGAAAATCTGGAATAATATCTACCCGGGTCGAAACATTTTTTTTTAATATATGAAAATAGTTATTTATGAAACGGAGTGAGTGCTATACATCGCGTAAGTTCGCAAAAAGTACTTCACGCACAATTTCATACAATATTTTATCTACGATAAACAAATAAAAATACTGTAACTCTTCGTCACTGGAATTCATTTCTATTCTACAATTCTTAGAACTGTGACATATAAAAATTATAATTTCTTTCAAACCACAAAACTGTCAAATTTTTTTTTGTAATTTATTGCTCATTATGTCATCACCTCTCTTGTGCTCTGCACAAGAGATCTAAGGTTAGAGCTAAGAATAAGGTTGGCTAGGTGCTACGTTTTCTCGACTCTGTTTTACGGAATGGAAGCTTGGACCTTGAATGCGGCATCAATGAAAAAACTGGAATCATTCGAGATGTGGGTATATAGAAGAATTCTAAAAATATCATGGACAGAACACGTCACAAACAAAGAGGTTCTGAGAAAGGTGAATAAAGAAATGGAAGTCTTAAATACAATTAAAACCAGAAAATTGGAATATCTCGGACATATTACACGTGGAGAGAGATACAACTTGCTCCAACTCATTATGCAGGGAAAGATTCAAGGAAAAAGAAGCATAGGGAGACGCAGAATATCGTGGTTGCACAACCTGAGAGAATGGTACGGATGTACATCAAACGAACTTTTCAGAGCAGCCGTCTCCAAGGTCCGAATAGCTATGATGATTGCCGACCTCCTTCGCGGAGATGGCACTTGAAGAAAAAGAAGATGTCATCACCATAAAACGCGAAAGTTAAGAAAGAGTATTTAATTATATGAAAGTGTGTCAAAAACAGTGAGAAAAAGTAAATCCCATTTAAAATACATTGTTACTTCATGATTACTTTAAAGCACTGCTATCTATAATGACAGTTTTCACAAACTAAAAATTTATCAATTATAATATGACATAGAGTAGATAAAAGTCATTTATTAATTATTAATTGATTATAGTCAGAAGAAAATTAGATCATGCACCCCTTGTTTTTTATAATTGTTAACATACTAAATTACATATCCAATAATTATTGTTATCCATTAAATAGATCGATGCAGATCGGCCTTATATCGGATCCTCTTCTATTAGTCCGTTCGCTGACGGTAAAATATTGCAAAACCCATAAATTTTAAAAAACCACTTAAGATTGACATGAAATTTGGCATACACATAGGTAACATATCAAAGAAGAAAATTGATATTGTGCCGATGTTTTCTGTTGCCAAGCAGACATTCCGTTAACATTTTTAGTCACAACATAATATCAATGTTAAAGTATTATTAGAGCAACGCGTTATGGTTTCACATTTCTTTTAATGACCGACACACAAAATATTTTAATGACGGATCCCACACTAGAACCAGATTTTTATTACCTACTGTTGATAAGGTAAAGAGTTATTAAATATCACTCGTTGTCATCTCTGTGTTAATTTGAAATAATAAAATATAAATATTGTAGTTTTGTATTCTAAAATATTTGGAAAAAATATCTATGTATTTTTTTTTCATTTAGGTACACATCATTTTAAGGGATTGTCCGGAAGAGTACAGGCTCAATATATCGGCAAATGAATTTTGTTTTAAATACCGTCCGTATAGAGGAGGTGCTCGTTGGGGATAGGCGCAAAATCTTAGTCCAGTGCTAATTAAATCCATTAATTTTTTTCGAATTCTGAGAAAACTAATAAGTATTTTTGAAAAATTTAAACGCAGAATGGAAGCTTACATTATTACCGAGGGCAGAAAGTCCCTGAAAACTTATATAATGTTTATTTTAATAACTTATATACCTAATATATGTTTATTTTAATAAAGATAATGGGATGAAAAAACAAGAGAAAACTTAGTGTGATTTTTAATTTCGAATATTTCATTCAAAAGAAACTTTTTTTTATTCTAAGGGACTTTCGGTCCCCCGTAATAATGTTATCTTTCATTCTGGGTGTATGTTAAATATTTATTAGTTTTCTCAGGATTCGAAAAAAATAAATGTATTTAAATAGCATTGGACAGAGATTTTGCGCCTACCCCCTTAAGAGAGAGTTTACTGCATTTTATATTATTACTAGAATTTATTACTTTAAACTTTTTATCGCTCTTGATTCATTTTATCGTGTATTTAATTCAATTGTAATTGTACATTCAATTTTTTTGTAATTGTTACACGTTTTATTACTTTCGAAATAACAATAACTATAAAATCGATTTTTCAGCCTACTTGGGTCAAAAAAATACAAAATTTTCGGAAATTTCGTTAAATGAGAACATTTACCTACATTTCTTGTATTTAAGCTTTTAATAAGATTTTTAAAAATAATTTAGATTATTTAATAGATACATTCACCGGCACGAAAAACGGGCACCCCAAAAAATGGGTCATTTTTGATGGCTCGTATCTCCTAAACCTATTCTCCGATTTAAGTATTTCTTTAATATGTTATAGCCTTATTCTTTAACTATATCGCTGTAATAATATTGTTTCTAGACAGGTAAATTATCATTGTATACTGGGCGTACCAATCAAACTGGTTTTTTTTTTCAATTTTCACAACACTCTGTGGAATATTCTAGCCTTTATACAATATTGAAATTAAAACCCAACTATAGCCCCAGGTTTTCTTAATGTTCTGTTTGTTATTCATTCGCTTATGTTGGATAATAAAAAAGTTAGGGACTTTAACAATTAAACATGTTCTTTATCAATACATGGTGTTTCTAAATAAGTGCGACAAACTTTAAGGGGTAATTCTGCATGAAAAAATAATGATCGTTTACTTGATAAAGCTATGTCCGCAAATGCTACAAATATAAAATTATTTTGCCACACGATCATTATTTTTTCATGCAGAAATTACCCCTTAAAATTTGTCGCACTTATATTTAGAAACACCTGTATCGATAAAGAACATGGCTAGTTGTTAAAGTCCTTAACTTTTTTATTATCCAACGTAAGCGAATGAATAAAAAAACAGAATGTTAATAAAACCTGGAGCTATAGTTAGGCTTTAATTTAAATATTTTATAAAGGCTAGAATATTCCACAGGGTGTTGTGAAAATTGAGAAAAAAACCCAGTTTGATTGGTACACCCGGTATACAATGAAAATTTACCTGTCTATCAACAATGTTATCATAGCTATATTGTTAAATAATAAGGCTATAACATATTAAAAACATTACTTAAATCGGACCAAAGGTTTGGGAGATACGAGACATCAAAAATTACCCATTTTTTTAGGGTGCCCGTTTTTCGTGCCGGTGAGTGTAGATTAAATTAGAAGTTCATTGTAAAAAAGGAAGTAAACAAAAACACGAGAAAAATGAATTTATATAAGTAAATAGGTAAGTAAATATTATAGATTGAAATAAGTACAGAAAATATATAATTATAGAGATATATAATCACTTATTGTACCTTCATTTAAGGCTAACTTTAAAAGTAAAGCAGATCCGCTATTATTCATGTTTAAAAACAAAAGGCACACAAAACACTAAGTACGATTAGGACCGCGAATCTACAACAGATAAATGTCTGGAAACCGTTACACAGGGTTGCCAAAAAACGGAAGTCACACCGAGCGGTGTGGTATACGGAAGACGCTACGCGTTGTGTACATAACCTGTATAGTAGCACGGGAGGGACACTAGCGCTGGTGATATACCGTCGAACTAAAATCTGATCTTATGAGTATGTTAGATACGATATGACTTCCAGCGAAATTTTTAATATAAGCCTTCTGATACCATCTAGTAGCCAAATTCGTAAAAATATAGGCAAAACGTTGTGACTTCCGAAATCGGAAGTCATAACGGTATATATGAAGTAACAACGTATTACGAGAATCTACTTTGGAAGTCACATGGACACATGTATCAATATATATATATATATATATATATATATATATATATATATATATATATATATATATATATATGTCTTCATATCAAGGCGAGATCCGTTTGTATCATAAGCTATGCAAGATGAGATCCGTTTTGCAAGGCGAGATCCGATTTTGGATCTCACCTTGTATTCACGTGTATATAGTGACATCTCGATGTAACAATGGTTAGGGTACAAGTAAATCGATTTTTGTCTGGACCTCATTTTGCACCCATTTTGGTGAATTTTATATTGCAGTGGTTCCACTAAATCCGCTGTAGAGGGCAGCGCGCGCGATCCGTTGTGTATATGGTAAATATATATTTTGCAGACAACCCGAGATCCGGTAAATTTGGAAACATTGCAAATGAATTTCACGGTCAGCTCTCTCACTCGGCTTATGTCTAGCTTGAATAAGAATGTTTACATTATTTAATGGCTCTGTCCAGAAAGGCGATTGTCAAATATCTCGAGAACTAGACGGCATATCGAAAAAACGTTGGAATGCTTTTTGAATGGTTTTTCAAAATCTATATACTTATGCAATAGCAGGGTTCTTATTCTGCCTGCGAAAGCGGTGGGTGTAGCAACTTTGAATTTTCAACTGAAACACTTTATTTTTAATTAAATAGTTGAAATTTAGAATTAAAAATACACAACTTTTGTTTGAATCGATAATAGCTTCTTTAATCCAGTCGGAAGAGCTTCAAAATCGTCGTTTTGATGACAATTTAGGGTTTAGGGGTACCTCAGGTAGTTAGCTTAAAACGTAAGAAATAAATTTGAATAGTTAATGTTTCTTGATAAACAAAGCTACAATTCTATTTTACTTCAACTCATTTTAAGGCTATTTCAATAAACTAATCGGTTCTTTTTTCAGTTTTTTGGTAAAACATTGTAACTTATAGACGAAAATTCTTAAAATCGGCTATTTTTCATTTAAATTGTCAATAAATAATTAAATTGAGAAAAAATTGGTCAGATTTACATAAATTTTGTTATTCCGTCCATATAGAAACTAAAACAATTGTTACGTAGTTACACTGAGTGTCATAAAAACCGTGTATTTTTACTCATTTCTTTGAGCTATTTCACATAATATCGAGATATAAGTTGTATTTTTTTCATAAGTTATATTAACGTTAAACTGACTTAATTTATAGTTTTATAAGCAACAATTAAGTATAGCGAAATTTATAAAACCTTGTTTAAATTGTTTTACATGCTCTATAATGCGGTTATCTTAAATTTTGTTTTGAATGTTTTTCTTCTTACTGGTAGACAAAAAATGGCAAAATGTGCATTTTTGACATCAAATTGTTGATAACCAACATAGTTACTACTCAAAATATTAAAAAAACTAACCGTCGGTATAACAGATTGCCTGGAAACCAGATGCAGAACAGTACCATAAATGTTTTAGACTTTTTAGCACTTTCTTTAAGTGAAATTTAAAATCATTTACCACCCATGTACACTCATTACGGAATCTGTTACAAGAATTTTAGCGATTTCAGCCATTTTTTCAAAATTTATTTGGATTTTCTCTAGTAATCCTTCCAAAAGACAATACATAAATGGTGAATAAATTTTACACCAACTTCAAGGAGGGTAATTTATACAGGTACATACCTGGAATTATTATATGGACCGTTCACTCTTGTTAGAGTATAGTTCGCTCCAATATGAGCTCTTTTAATCCATTTCACGCGGTAAATTAGTCCGCTTTTCCTTTAGGTCTTAGTTCATAGGTTGTGATGTTTTTTTGCCCTCTCTACTATCTTCTTCCACTCTCTCCGGTCCTGAATCTTTTCTCTCCAGTTTGCAATTTCCATCTTTGATATATCGTCTAGCAGTTGATCTTCCCATCTAAATTTTGGTCTTCCTCTTGGTCTATTTTTTACTGGTTTCCAGTTCATTATCTTCCTGATCAGTTCTTCTAGCCCTCTTCTTTGTGTGTGCCAAACCATCTGAGGCTTTGTGCTTTAATGAATTTTACTATATCTTCTCCTTTATTTATATTTATTATTTCGTGGTTCATCAGCTTTCAATATTCCCCTGTTTCTGTCTTTACTGGGCCATGTATCCTTATAATTTTTCTCTCAATTATTTTTAAGTTTTCTTCGTCTTTTTTCGTAAGGCACATTACTTCTGCTCCATAGGCTATCACTGATCTGTTTGCTGCTGTGTATATTTTTGATTTTGTTTTTTTTTGCTCAGGTTTTTGTCCTTGAGTAGTTGGTGATATTTCCAATATACTCTATTACCTGCTTTAATTCTGTCGTTTATCTCTATACTCCTTCCGTTTTTGCCGTCCACCATCACCCCCAGGTATTTGAAGCAATCTACTCTCTGGAATGTATTTTCACCTATCTTTATTTCTGCTATTCTGTTTACATTGTCTCGTGTGCTTATAAGATATTTTGTTTTATTCTGATTGATTATTAGTCCTCTTGTCTTTGCTTCTCTTACCAGGGTTAAAAGTGCCTCTTCTAGTCTTTTTTTTATCTCGTGATACCAGTCCCAGTTCATCTGCATATCCTATGATCTGTGTTGAGCTTTGAATAATTGTCTTTTTCAGCCCTGTGTCCCTAATTACTCCTTCTAGAGCGATATTAAATAGTGTCGTTTGTCGTTGACAGACTGTCTCCTTGTCTTACTTCAAGTTCTATTTTGATGTCATTTGTATCGCCCTCATTTGTTTTAACTTTTGCTGTTGAGTCTTTTATTGTCATTCTAGTTAGTCTTATTAATTTTGCCGGTATCTCCATTTTTTTCATTTCTTTTAATAATTGTTGTCTGTATATGCTGTTGAAGGCCTGTTGGAAGTCGATGAATAGTATGTGTAATTCTATGTCATGTTCATAGCTTTTTTCAATTGTTTGTGTCAGTACGTGTATTGCATCTATTGTTGATCTTCCTTTGATCTATTGTTCTAAAACCCTGTTGATATGGTCCTATAATTTTTTCTGTGTATTGATTTAGTCGGTTTCTTATAATTGTGGTCAATATCTTATACGTTGTATTTAGTAGCATAATTGGTCTGTAGTTGCAGCACTTAGTTGGATCTCCTTTCTTAAAGATTGGTGCGATGTGTCCGTTTTTCCATTCTATGGGCATGCTTTCGTCCTTCCAAATTGTAACCATTAACTTGTGCATTCGCTTCGTGAGCTCCTCTCCGCCGTTGATGATCAGTTCGTTGTTGATTTCATCTGGCCCTGGCGTTTTGTTTACTTTTAGTTGTTTTAATACCTCCATGAATTCCTAATAAGTAGGTGCGACTTCCTCTTCATCTCTGTTATCTCTTATATCCTCATCCTCTGAATATGCCTTATTGTCGTTTTTGTATAGGTCCGTGAAATGATTTTCCCAATCTTTTTTGTTTATTTTTGTGACAGATTTTTTGGTACTGTGTTATTGTTTTATCTATTCGAACAATTTCTTGTTGTCTTTATTATTCGTTTCTAATTCTTGCATTTGTTCAGAGCTCCATGTGTTCTTCTTTCTTCTATAGAGTTTCAATGCTTCTTGTTTTTCTTTTCTATATTGGTCCAGTTGTTCCTGTTCGGCACTTTGTAGCCATTTGTTTCTTGCGAGGTGCTTCAGTTGACTTTTTTGGTGACATTCCTCATCAAACCATTCTTTCGATTCTTTGTTTTTTTGGAATCCTATTATTTGTTTTGCTGTCTCTATTATGCTGTTCTTTATGTTTTTCCATTCTCCTTCTATTTCTATGTGCTCGTACTGACCCAATTTCTGTTCCAGTTGTTCTGTATATTGTTGCTTTGTTTCTTGCGTTTTCAGATTGGCTATATTCCATTTCCTCCTTTTTCCTTTCTTATGATTATTTGCTTTGATTATTTTCATCTTAAGTTTTGCTATCAACAATATGTGGTCAGTGCCTCCATTTGCCCCTCTATATGACCTTACGTCTTGTACTATTTGTGTCCACTTTTTCGAAATTAGAGTATGATTTATTTGGCTTCCATCCATTCTTCCTGGTATCATCCATAAAATTTTGTTTTCTTTTTTATGTTTATGCCCAGTACTAACTATATATATATTTGTTGCTGCTGCTAGGTTGCAGATTTCTCCTCCATTATCATTCGTAGTTTCATGAATGGTTTCTTTGCCAGCTACATTACGATTATAGTCCTCCTTTCCGATCTTTGCATTGAAATCACCCAATATTATTAATATGTCATTCCTCGGAATATTTTCACAGGTTTCTTCCAGGATGTCTTAGAATTCTGTTTTATCTTCTTGGTTTGCTTCTTCGGTGGGTGCATAGCAATTGACTATCGAGATGTGGGCTTGTTTATTTTCTTATGTAAGATATCCTTTCATTAACTGCTTTGAATTGTATCAGTTTTTCCCTCATTTTTTTGTTCACCATAAATGCCGTACCATTCGTTCCCTGTTTGTTTTCTCCCGAATAATACATGTTAAAGTTTTTCTTCTCAATTTTTCCTTCTTTCTTCCATCGTATTTCCTGTACGGCTAGGATTTCTAGTTGGTATTTTTTCATTTCAAGAGCCATTTCTTGCATCTTACCTGCTGCCAGCATGGTTCTAATATTCCAAGAGCCCATTCTAATGGGTTTTGTTCTTTTCTTCTTATTGAGATTCTTTCTTTATTTTGTGTGCGTTATTTTGTTTTCGTTAACCGTTTGCATTTCCGAGTCTTTTTTGCCATGTCAATATCATATTTCAGCCGCTGTTCTTCGTTTATTAGTTTTTTGAATTTTCTATCAGCTGTTCTCTCTCTTCGTCCCATATGTAGATTTTGCCATTCACTATTAATTTCTTGTAGCCGATTTTCGTTTGCTTACCTTTGCTTCTTTCGTCCTTTGCTATTTTAGTTATTTCCTTTTGTATTTCTTTTTCTTTCGATGTCCAATCGTTGTTTATATAGATACAATCTTTATGCTGTTTTAGTTTACGTTTCTTGTTTAGGATTTCCATTTTATCCGTGAGGGCTTCTGTTTCTATTGCGCATACTGTTTCTCCTATTTTTTTTGCACTTCTTAGTTTTATTTGTATTTGCAACTCTTGGGCTCTGAAATTTTCCATTTCTTCTTTTAATTTCTTATAATCATTTGTTTCTACTTTCAACCCAGTTACGATCAAGCTTTTCTTTTTGCTAAATTTCTCTAGTTGCTCCATTCATTCATGTAGCTGTTTTACTTCTTTTTTTAGTTTTTGCTTCTCTGCTTTTACACCCATTAACTCTTTATTGGTTTGTTGTTATTCTTTCCTTATTTGTTTTATTTCCTGAAGCATTTCATCGTTTTTATTCATTAGTTCTTTCATTATTGTAATCATAACATTTTCCATGTCTTCCTTGTTTTCGTTGCCTGCTTTGCTTGGTGACCTTTTTTTAGTTTTACTTCTATTAAAACAATCATCCAAATTTTCTCTTTTGCGTTTCGTTTCATCATCGGTTTCACTTCCTGTGACATTTTTTACATTTTCTAGGAGTGCAGCACTAAATACCTGGAATACCGATATTAGATTATCAACAATACTTAAACAATGAAAGTTACCAATTCACCGGTAGTTAATGCGTTATTTAAAAATTACCTGCGCACCAGAGTTGCCAGTTGGTCTGTAATTAGGATGGGGATTAAAATAGATACGAATTCACCGGGACCCGGAAATATGCACACCCTGATATTCTAGTTACGTAAGCTCGTCCGATTGGCGCATGACGTTAACAACAGAGTAAAGCATAGTTCCGTCTATGCGTTCGTAATACGAACGCGAATGAAATTTAAGAATAGTACAAATGAATGAATTATGACTAAAAGAAACTAAGTGATTTTTATAGTTTAGAGGAAAATTATTAAACTATTTACTTTTATTTAAATTGATTTTCAGTTATTTGTAAAGTTCCCAGTTTCTTGATTATATTAGTATCCGGAAAATAAAAATATTCATATAATCGATATCTACTAAAATTATTATATTTCGTTAGTTGGCAAAAATTGATTAGTGGCCTACACATTAGTAAATATAATTTTTACCAAGGGGAAGAAGAGCCCCAAAATAAAACCATAAATTTAATGGATTGATAAAAAAACAAAATTTTTTACTTTTTAAATAATGTATTTCATCAGATTTAAGTAAGAGGCTTGGAAAAGACAAAAATAAGTTTTACAGTTTTCATGCCATGCACTTTATTTAAATTTTGTGCATGTGAAATAGACGTACATACAGCAACTATGTAGCAGTTTTCATAATTTTTCTTTTACGCAATGTCAGGTTGTTAAGAGACTTGTTTAATTCTTTAATTCGGAAGTACATCCGAGACCTAAAAAATAACTTGTTCGCTTTGTTAGAACAGTCTACAGTTACACTTTTGGACATAAGGTTTTCTAAATAATTTTTAGTTACCAAAATGGAATCACCATTCATGTGGAAGGAAAAATTGTCTCCAGTTACTTAATATATGACAAGAGAGTGTCTGATGGTTTACATAAACCACACTTACTCAAATGATCAACCCACGTGTACGTTGAAACATCTTCGGATTGAATACTGGAGTCCTTCAATTTATGGCAGATATAACCAGCCAAATTCTCCAAACCATCATACTCGAGGTCACTAATGTTTTTTCATTCTAACTCTCATTGAAAACTTGAAAATCCACAACTGTTTCGTTGTTAGAATCCAGCCTTTGGATCAATTGTCCAGAAATTGGTAAATCTGGGATGTCGTCTGTTTAAACGTTCGAAAATTCGTTCCGTTGTCTCTCCTACCCGTATATAACTTTTATAAAATAAAATAAAGCTTTTTGTTAACACTTTAAAAAGTTTTAATGGGTTTTCCCCGAAAAGAGCTTCATTTTTTGGTACTATATATCACGTTAAAATATTTGATTTGGAATTTGAAGGATAAGATCGTCTTTTTTATGAGCTACAAATTTACTTTTACTGGTTCTATAGACTAAGAATATACCCTTTTTTCGTTTTTTTTATATGCTACATTTTTTCCAAGAATATTTTTTCGATATAATACTTACTTTTTGAGTATTTGCGAAAAACCGCCGAAAAACGTGGTTTTTTTTTGTTGAAAAGTAAATATTTTTAGTCGCAAGTGACTCTAGTACCTACTACTAAATTAACCTAGTACCTAAGTTAAAAAAACTCTATAGAACAAAAGTTGCTTAAACTTAGTCAGATCTGTTTCCGGACTTATTTTAAACGTATATTTTTTCACCCTCCAAGTAAAAGCAATCAACGGCACAAATTCAACTTTGAAGTGGGGGATGGGTAGAATCTAAATCCAAATTTTCATGCAATTAGGAGTTGACCCTGAAAATTATGTGTGTTTCTTTTTATCTTTTAAATCATTTTACTTAAAATCATTTTTTAACTATCAAATAATAATTACATATTGAGTTATTTTATTTTTTAAACTTTAATAATATTTATAAAAAATTTTACTTTCTTGTAATGTATTTTTAAAACAAGCAGTCATTTAAATAATTATTTTGTAACAATTTGTATTACTTAAGAATATAATAATTACATTTTGGTTTCGTAGTAAGTGTTTTTTAAGAATATTAATGTATAATTTTAAAATATTGTATTGCAAATAATTATCATTATTAAATGGTTATTATTTCTCAAGTATTCTTTTTCTTTTTTCACACCCTTATGTATGTAATAAAACTAAGGGACTTTCTGAAAGGTCAATCGTAGATTTTAAAGACACAAAAGAAGCGATACTTAAAAGTTACGCCCATTATATATCTTTATATCGTGGGAAATATACAATACAACACGAGCTCCAACCGCTCGACTAATACTCTTTAGAGCTGGCATCAGTGTGTGATCTCGCGTTGAACGGTAAATATCTAAAATTTCGTATATAAGTCCTCCCCTTTACTTTTCAGCGACGGATCTCGTTTCGCTGTAAATTTATCAGAAAAATTTAAGTACAAAAATCTTTTCCCCTCTAAGTGTGCCATGATTAATCTGTTAATTATAAAGATACTTATGAACAATATACTCCAATAATTAATTTCCTATTGGTGGATCTCGGGTTGTCCTCGATTTAGTCGGATCTCGCCTTGATATGAAGACGTATATATATATATATATATATATATATATACATCCCGCTATCATTATGTCATCTTTTCATGTTGCAGTCATTTGGCATCACCAAGAAATAGTATCATTTTCGAATTTTAATTCGTGTATGTTTGTTGAGCGCATTTTTTAACGCCCTGTATCGTTCTCAGTTTTCTAAAATTTTAATTTTAAAAATTTAAATTATATACAAAAATTTTTACACTTCATAACCATTTTGACTTCCACCACATAAAAATGTGTATTTCCCATCATTTTGCCGCTTTTCGACGTTGCCACGAGTTAAAAATACCGATCTTTTGAGGACAGGTAGAAAAGGTCTATTGTAAACTTAGAGGATGGAATATTTTGGTAAAATATTCCATCCTCTCAGATTATAAACTACATAAAAGGTAGGTTCTTTACCTGTTCAGCTGGATTACCAAGCAAGGGTCTAAATATTTTACGAGTTGAATTGTGTTTATTTGATTTCATCTGTTAAATTAAAATTTCTCATACCGACTTAAAATATTTGTTTGAAAAATTTATTTTATATTTTCGTTTAATTTACTTAGGGTTTTTGGTCAGAATTTTGAAGAAACGCTTGGTTTGACATAAAATTTGGGACACGTACCTATAGCTAATATGTTAAAGAAAAAAAGTGATATTGTGCCGATATGTGCTTTTGATCTGGAGGTGAGTTTCGTTGGTTATAGGGTATGAAAACAAATACGTTCAAATAAGTCCGGAATTGGATAAACTGACTAATTCTAAGCAACTTCTATTTTATAGCGTTTTTCACTAAGTCAATACTTTTAGAGATATTTGCGAGTGAATATGTTCATTTTTCAACAAAAAAAAAAAACGTTTTTATACGGTTTTTCGCAAATAACTCAAAAAGTAGGTACTTTATTGAAAAAAAATTAGCAAATAGTAAATATAGCTTATAAAAAAGTGAAAAAATGGTATATGTGTCAGGTCTGTAGACCCAGTAGAAGCAGAGTTATTGCTAAGCTTTGTTTTAAAACCAAGAGGAGTAGGTAAACTAAATGGCAGATTCACACCCAAGAAAGTCACTAGAAATATCATCAGATAAATCTTCTTTTTTGGTTGATCATATCGGCCTTTGACGGTAATCTTGACTAAAAATCTAAAAATAAAAGGAAGAACGCAGAAAATACAAAAATTGCTGATAAAATAAATAAACTAGCCTATGAAATGCCAATAGTGTCAAAATTTGATATGAGTAAAATTGCCTGAGGTTGTACCAATTACAAACAAGGTGTACGGCGCGGGAAATTTGAATGACTCCTCTTGTTTAAAAACAGACTATAGTGAAAAATAAGCTCTTATATCTCAAATTCCAAATCGAATATTTTAACGTGAAATAAAAAAAATGAAACAATTTTCTGGGAAAACTTATTACAACTTTCTTAAAGTGTTTAAGAAAACGTTTATTTTTATTTTTTTTTAAAGTTTCCAGCAGCAAGAGTAAGCAGGTTACGCTCAAAATACAGTTGTTCCTTTTTTTTTGGTTAAAAATATTCTAAAAACTCCCTCTAATTAACAGCCCAAATGGAATTAATCGTTACCACTTCACAAGTAACTTTATGTATTGTTTGTGTTTGTAAGTTTCATCAGTTCAAAGTGCTTATTTGTGGAAAAATTTGGTTTTAAAGTAAATTTTTTTAAATCTTTAATTTTGAAAAAAAGACTTTTGTCAAAATAACTTAAAAATTATTAGTGATACCAAATATCTTAAAGAGTAAAAAATGTAGGTGTTGCTTTTTTAAATATTTGGAATTTTTTGATTTTCTGGAAGACAAAAATTGGTTAAGATATGGCTGTTCAAAATTTGCATATACATACTCGTGACTAGTGTTTCGTTCGAGGCCTTTCAACAAAACCCCTTTCAAAAATAAGCATTTTGAACCAATGCAACTTACAGATCATATACAGGGTTTCCCCGAAAATAGTGCGTTCCTTAAAGATATAGATAGAAAGCACAATGTAGAGCAAAAAAGTCTTATAACATTTTATTCTAAATTCAGCCGTTTGACCAAAAAACGAAAATACATTTTGATATGCAAATTGATACTCAATTAGTAAATAAACAAGGGGTCCCATTAGATTAAATTTCACAGTCACAGGTTCTTCTACGCCATGTTGCCAGGTCATATAAATTTATGAAAATAAAAATTTACTCTTATGGAGAACAACGTAATTTTTGTTGAAACGGTTAACTTTAGGAAAAAATGTTACAACACCTTTTTGTTCTAAATTGTGTATTATATCCACACCTTAAAGGAACGCACTATTTTCGGAGACACCCTGTATAAACAATACATTTATCTAAAGTAACGTGTGAAGCGGTAACAATTAATTTTCATGACTTTCTTTTGCCAAAAAAAAGGGAACGATTTTATTTTCAGCGTAACTTGCTTACTTTTCACGCTAGAAACTGTTTTAAAAACACCAAAAAAAAATTTTTTTAAACACTTTAAAAGAGTTATGATGAGTGTTTCCCGAAAAGTGCTTTATTTTTTTGGTTATTTTACGTTGAAATATTCGATTTGGTATTTGACGAATAAGAACCTATTTTTCATTAGCTGCAACCCTGCTTCTACTGGGTCTACAGACCTTATACTGACACCTCTTTTTCATAAGCTATATTATTGCTAGGAATATTTTCTTCGATAAAATATGTACATACTTACTTTTTGAGTTATTTGCGAAAATCCGTCCAAAACGTGTTTTTCTATGAAAAATAAACATATTCACTATTCACTCGCACATACCCCGAAAAGTATTGACCTAAAACTTTTATAGAACAAAATTTGCTTAGAATTAGAATTAGTCAGTTTATCCACTTCCGGACTTATTTTGCACGTATGTTTTTTCACCTCCAAGAAGGGGTGAAAGTCACATCCAGGACAAGAGAACATATCGGCATAATCTCACTTTTTTCTTTGGCATTTTAGCTACGTGTGTGCCAAATTTTATGTCAATCCAAGCGGTTCTTTAAAATCTGGAGGTTTTGCGATATTTTATCGTGAGTGAATGGAATAATAATTATTACAACGGCAATTATTGCCGTTGTCACTTTTAGATAAGAAGTCATTATCACAATGATATAGTCAGGTTAACTGAATTGTATAATTATTGTTTTTATCATTAAATGTGAAAACCTAGAATTATCCATGTCTGTCCGTCAATAAACACAACTCGTCTATTAGTAGGACAGAAAGAATAACAAATAAGGTGTCAAATGAAAGCCTATAACCAAAATATGATATTACATGTGAGAAGTTTGACCTCGGACTGCCTGTTCCAGAGTTGCAACCGAAAGTACTGTTTTAAATTCGTCGAAATAGTACAAACTATTGGTCAACACGACTAAGAAAGACCAGAACAAATACATACTTCCGGTTTCATGCCTGTCTGTTCGTCCATATCTGTAGGTGAACAAAATTCATCCGTCATATCAGCTGACAAAAAGTTACACGAAGGGTTCAAATATCGACTGCCGGTTCAACTTCCGGTCACTTTTTGTGAAAAATTAGAACTTACGATGTCCAATTGCTTGTTACAATTTTTTTTATAAGTGTTCTACTCTATCTATTCTGACTTTTCATTAACTTACTTAGATCACATATAATTTAATACAGTTTTGATGTCAGGGTCTTCAAAATTTATGTGGTGAGTTCCGGTATGTGATGAATGAAAAACGACTCCATAAGCAGAAGAAAAAAGTGTTCTCAAGACCTAAGACAATACATCGACTCACAAGAGCGTTGTGACAGTAGCAAAAATTCGAGTTGGGGTTCTAATTACTTTCTCATGCGGCTTACTCTCCTGACTTGGCCCCCTCCGATTATTAAGTGTTCCCAAATCTGAAGAAATGATGGGCGAGTCACAAAGTTTCACAAAAAAGCGAATATTTCGCGAAATGAACGTCAGATCGAAAAACTAAAAAATGCGTGTTCAATATTTTTCAAAAGTCTATCGAATGATACCAAAAACGAACCCCCACGGAAAGGGGTGAGGAGTAAATTAAAAATTTTAAATACGAACCCTGCGATATTTCGCGAAATGAACATCAGAGTGCCAGTGTGTGCTTTTTTTCTGGGGATGAGTACCACCCCCTTCTCGAGTGTGAAAAAATATAGGTCCAAATAAGTCCGTAAGTGGATAAACTAATTAAATTCCTTGTAACTTTTGTTTTTAGATGGTTTTTCGCAAATAAATCAAAAAGTAAGTATTTGATCGAAAAACTATTCCTAGCAAATATAAAGCTTATAAAACAGTAAAAAAAAATGATGTATGTATGAAGTCTGGACACACAATAAAAACAGAGTTGGAGCTAATCAAAAGTTGGTTCTTATTCGTCAAATTCCAAATCGACTAGTTCAACGTAAAATGTCCAAAAAATAACGCACTTTTCGGGGAAAACCCGCCACAAATTTTTTAAAGAGTTTAAAAAAAGTTTTATTTTTGTTATATAAAAAGTATCTATTCTATCACCATCAGCATCAAAAGTAGACCGGGCAGTATCGTCGCCCCCGCTAGCGAAATTATTCCGATTCGATTTTTTTGCACAAACTTACTCAAAAAGAGGTCCTTATAACATATCCAAAGGGTGCCGGGCGGTGCATTGGTCGAAAAATTGTTTAAAAAATTTTTTTGAAACAAATTCACAAAAACAATTTTTTCATTTCGAACAATTTTTTTTAGATAACTTGTGTCATTCTGGGCAAAAAAGGTGTCTTGCCATTTTTGTTTAAAATTGATTGTTGTCGAGTTATATGCGATTAAAAATTTGAAAAATGCGAAAATGGCCATTTTTAAGTCTTAATAACTCGATTAAAAGTTATTATTATGAAATTAAAAAGTGAGCAGATCAAGTTTCAAACCCTTGCTTCAAGGTCCTTAAGAGATTTTTGTCATTATTTTATTACAAAGCTGTTATTTTTAATTATTAATAATTAGCGCTATAGTCCCGGATTTATCGTCGCCCCTGTTAGTGAAATTATTCCGATTCGATTTTTTTGCACAAACTTACTCAAAAAGAGGTCCTTATAACATATTCACAAGGTGCCGTGGTCGAAAAATTGTTTAAACAATTTTTTAAACAAATCCACAAAAATAATTTTTTCACTTTGAACAATTTTTTTTTAGATAATTTTGGACATTCTGAACAAAAAAGGTCTCTTGTCAATTTTCTCTAAAATTGATTGTTGTCGAGTTATACGCGATTTAAAACCTGAAAAATGCGAAAATGGCCATATAACTCGACAAAAATCAATTTTAGAGAAAAATCTCAAGATACCTTTTTTGCTCAGAATAACCCAACTTATCTAAAAAATCGTTCGTAATGAAAAAATTATTTTTGTGAATTTGTTTAAAAAATTGTTTAAGGTGATACAGTAGCGATCAACAGGTAGCCAAAACGCGTTCCAAGATTGCGGCTGTAATTTTGAATATTTTTTCAAGATATTTGGCACACGTATCCGTAATATAATAAAGAATGGCGGTGCAGAGCCCAATTTGAAAAATATATTAGGTAATATTTGAAAATTATTCTGTAATTAAATACAATATTAAAAAACGAGCCTGTACCGCCATTAAGAAGAACAAAAAAATACACTTTCTTCAAATAAACTTTTTTATCCGATGCCTAGATTTTGTGTCATTTTGGAACTACTAAAATGTTTTATTTCATTAGTCCAAAACAAAATTTAAATTTTTTAATTCGACAAAATATTTCCACGCACAGGCTGTGGTCTGTATTAATTCGAGAACCAAGAGAGACAGCTCATTAACCGCCTTTCATTTTTTCTTAGAAAATAAACGATCTCTACACAAAGTACTTATAGGATAATACGCCGCCGTTATGAAATGATTGTAGGATGTTAAAATGACGAAGGATGTTTTACCCGGAAATCCGAATTTTATATACTTTTGTTATATTTAATACCCTAATAGCACACGACGTCCTTTGGACGTCCAAAATAGGTCAATTTTTGGTCCTAACGTCCATGGACCATAAACGGACGTCCTTTGGACGTCCGACGCTGGACGTACTTCGGGTGTACTAAATATGTACGTCCTTTGGACGTCCGGCGTTGGACGTCCGGCGTTGGACGTCCTTCAGGTGGACTAAATATGTACGTCCTTTGGACGTCCGGCGTTGGACGTCCTTCGGGTGGACTAAATATGTACGTCCTTCGGACGTCCGGTGTTGGACGTCCTTCGGGTGGAATAAATATGAACGTCCTTTGGACGTCCGTACTCGGACGAAATACGGACCTTTTCCAATCGTCCATATTGGACATATTCTACCAATAAGGGGATTAAACAGCAAAATTATTTAATAAAATATTAACTTAATTATGTTAATAAAATAGTTTAAATGGAAAAGATTATAAATCATATTTAATTCAAAACTGTATATGTAGTTTAATATCTAATACATGTTTTTGTTTTTATGTAAAGTGTGAAAATCTGATCGGTAAATTATTCGTTATGTCCACTCTACATCAACAATAAATTGAACAAGAAATTGACTAAGTTATTCAAGGCCAAATTTGACGAGTACAAAATGTATGATTTGTAAAAGAAAATGAAGGAATTTGATGAAATAGAACAATTGGATATGTTTTATTTTGTCAAATTTCTTTATTTTCTGTTTATTCACGGCAAAATTGGAAGTAGAATTGTGTTTTGTATAAGCCAAATTTGACCTTGAATAACTTGTCGTCAATTTCTTGTTCAATTATTGTTGATGTAAAGTGGACTTTATAATGTTTTATTATTCCCGTTACCAAGATGATAGAAGTTTGGTGGTTAATTCTAATAAGCAAAAATATAATTTTTATCAATGTATCCTTACTACAGATGAATATTGAGAGCATCTTTTTGAAGTTGAGCGTACGTGTGCCCAAAATAGGTCCAGTTTTAGTCCTAATGCGGATGGACTATAAATGAACGTCCTTCGGACGTCCGACGTTGGACGTACTTACGTGTTGAATAAATATGAACGTCCTTTGGACGTCCATTGGACGTCCGTGCTCGGACGTCCGTTGGACATTGACATCGATCCGTGAGCGTCATCTGCAAAGAAGAAAATCACAAGCCAGGACAACCAATCCAAATAGTGAGTGTTTCAAACTTTTGTGTTGTGTTGTCAAAAGTTTATTTAATTATTTATGTTTTTCCTTACATACTTACATATTTTTTCAAGCTTTTTGGTATATTTTTCATATTTTTTACTATATTTCGATAAAAAAATTCTTCGCAGTTTTATCCTAATCAACATCATCATCATTCTATCCAAAAAGGCAAATCGCCAAAATCGCAATTTTATCATAATATGATATGTATATTTGCATTTTACCACATTTTTTCGATGTTTTGAAACATTTTTGTATATCTTTTGTGTATCTATCTATATTTTGTATATCACCCCTCCTCGGGGTGAAACTCACCCCCCAAATTCACATACTAATTTGTAAGTACACATACTTTGTAAGTATGGAATAAAGGTTGCTTAATATTAATCAGTTTATCGAAGTCCGGACTTATTTTGAACGTTTTTCACCCCAGAGAAAGAGTGAAACTCACCCCAGGGCAATAGCACACATTGGCACAATATCACTTTTTTTCTTTGGCATGTTAGCTATGCGTATGCCAAATTTCATGTCAATCCTTTAAAATTTACAGCAAAAACCATCAAAGAATGTAGTAATACTTGTTTTCATGAAGTCGGTGATAGAGTTTGACAAATCTTTATGGTTGTTAAATATCTTTTAATTTGTGTATTCGATTTTTAAAGGTAGGTACTATATACGTCCATTTGGCACAATAAAAAATAACCTTCGACCGGTACATATTGCTTGTATCGATGCTCGGTGCATTGTTCAGTCATAAATTTTACCTGTCCCTATAGCGTCGGCCGTCGGTCGGGTCCTATTGTAAATTATTATAATAATAGTCCGTCTCGGTATTTTATTATTTCTGTCATAAGTATCTCTGTGGAAATGCAAATGCTGCTTGTAACATCCCAAAAACCAGCTCTACTATTAATTGTACTCGTATAAATAAGTGTATAATATGTACCTACCTACTTATTTATTGTATTCATTTATAGACCTGGATCCCGCGTAATAAAAAAAGTTGATTAACAGCAAGCTGAAAATTTGTTAATAGCTTCACGGTGTCTAGTCGGACAAACTTTGATGTACGGGAATACTGGAACCGGGAAAGTTTTAATTGTGGAACAGGTTAAAAACTTGGAACATCAGACTACCGAAAACGTTCCATGTATTTTGTCGGACAGAACTTCCAATTGATTTGTTACCATTTCATTAAACTCTTATGCAAAAATCAGACTGCGTACCAGTCTACTTTTATTCTCTTAATATTTTTACTTAAAAAAAGTGTACTACGATCATCTCGCTAAACTTAATATAACTGTTTTCGAGATAAACCCATTTTAAATCTGCGATATAACATAATTTTTTGCATAATATTGTAGTTAAATCCGAAAAATCAACTTAAAACCATAATAATAATTGTGCCAATTCTCATTTATGTCATTTATATTTTTGGAGATTTTTATGGTTTATAAGTTATTTTTCGAGTTTAGCGAGACGAATGTAGTATATATTTTTTAAGTAATAATATTAAGAGAATAAAAGTTTTGATTCGAAAAGTATATGTAATGCAGAGTTCCCTCAGCGATGTGATATAATATTATTACAGTATAGCTCCCCGTGCATGACAAGCTTATGGAGGTAGCCCATATAGCCTAGGCTATAATATTATTAAAAAAATCACTTAGATGGGACAATGGCTTTAGGAAATTCGAGACATCAAAAATGGCCCATTTTTAAGGTGGTGCGTTAATTTCTTGGAGAAATGTAATTATAATTTAATGTAAATAATCTAATATCCAATAATTGTAAATTAATATAAGATGTAATATAAGTTCCTTAAAAAATATATTTTTTATTTCCCACAATACATTCTCCACAGGTATAAATATCGTCTCTAGACGTCCACCGAACGTCCTCCCAGGACGTTAGATGGATGATCGGCAGCAATACATTGGACCAAACTGGGACGTCCTATGAAGGCCCAATTGACGTCCACCGAACGTCCCTTCGGACGTTAGGTGGACCTCCATTGGGCGTTTGGCAACGTGGAATTTGGACCAAAATTGGACGTCCTGTTAAGGTCCAATTCACGTCCCCTAAGACGTCCGATTAAGATCCAATTTACTCCGATTAAGGTCCAATTTACGTCCAATTAAGGTCCCATTTACGTCCGATTAAGGTCCAATTTACGTCCGATTAAAGTCCAATTTACGTCCGATTAAGGTTCAATTTACGTCCGATTAAGGTCCAATTTACGTCCGATTAAGGTTCAATTTACGTCCGATTAAGGTCCAATTTACGTCCGATTAGGGTCCAATTTACGTCCCCTAGGACGTCCGATTAAGGTCCAATTTACGTCCGATTAAGATCCAATATATGTCCCCTCGGACATTAGATGGACGTCCAATGGACGTTCGGTAGCGCGACATTTGGACCAAAATAGGACGTATAAAGGACGTTCCTCGGACGAAAACGGACGTCCAATGGACGTCCCTAAAGTCCGTGAAGGACGTCCATTGGACGTCCTTGTGCTATTAGGGTAGGTACCTACCTATAATTCGGGTAATTTTTTAAATCCTCTATTGTTAAGAGAATTTACACCTTTAGCCAAAGTTTTACGATTTTCTAACGGAAATTAACAAGTTATTTTAAATACGCACCAATTATCGATGTTGAAAGGAGTTTTTCAAGTTATAAAAATATTTTGTCTGATCAAAGAATATGTTTCCTCGTAAAGAATTTGGAAAAACACATTGTAGTGAATTATAATCGAAGATATATTTATAGTGATATTGTTGTTTTATTTTAAATAGGTAACTATTGGTAGCAGTTTTTGTAAAAACTGTGAATAAATTGCATATATAAAAAATGATTTTATTTGAAAAACAATAAATAAGATTACTAAATAAGACAGAAAATTTGTGGTTTCCCGAAATGCGCATTTTTTGAATTTTTGTGCATATCTTGCGCATATTTCGTAATTTTTTACCGCATATATATGCGAATATTTCATCAAAATTGATCGCATATAAATCCGCTCCCTAGTCATTGTATTCTGTTGGCTGATTCCAATGATTTGAGCCGCCGTACGACACGTTGGGACCAATGGGAGTGAAGATACGTAACTAATACCTATCAAGAGGTTTACTCAAACTTCTTTTCTGTACTTATACCTACCACTCGGTATAAGTACAAAAAAGAAGTTTGTGTAAACCTTTGCACAACTGTGTAAATACTAAAGAAAAATCTAAAATATTAAAAAAAAATAGTGGAATCCGTTAATCTGTTCTCGAAAAAATTAGCTATGAAAATGAGCATAATTTTCTATATCCCTAACTTTTGACGAGCAGTTTAGCTTAAATGGGGAAAAGCGGTAAGCTTAGACCAAACACCAGTAGGAGGCATTCAATTAATTGAGGAAAAAAATTAAATGGATAACAATATTCATTTCAGTTATGGAAAAGGCATTGCCCCGCTAGAATGGTTGAAATCACAAGTAACAATTAATAGTCCTACAAAAAAGACAGGCGCTTGAAAGTGATAAGACCATTGAACAATAAGCCTGCGAACTGCCTTTTAAACACATTCTTAAAAATAATCCATAACACAATTAAAAAAAGGTTTGTTAAGAAATTCTTTTATAGACTTCAGAAATTCAACAACTTCTCCTGATTATGTTTAAAAAACGTACGGAATGCACTAAATGAAAAAAAGAAGAAAAAGATTTATCATACCGTTATACTCTAATATATTCTTACGTTGAATATTCGATGCTTCCCTGTAGAGTATAAAACGGACAGTTGTGTTTTTCCCGTGAGCTGCCTTGTTTAGTCTTCTTTGTCGTTCTATTCGTTAAATCCTATCCTCTCAAGTCACAGCGTCAGAAAGCAGTGGGTATATGCAGTGAACGGGAGGCCTATGTCGAGCAGTGAACGTTGGGGCCCTTTCGCGTTTATCATATGCAGAGAAGTCGCTTGTCAAAACCTGGACGTATGTAATCGTATTCTATTTGTTAAATACTCTCACCTAATATGTCATACCATGTGTGTTAATCCATTTTATTTCTACAATTTTAAAGTGTTATTACATGCCGTCATTTTCATTTGTCTACACCATCTTATTCTGCCAGTTAAATCCCATCATTTCAGACGCTGTACGTCACGATTGAACCAATAGAACCGTAGATACAAGACTAAGGCCCTTTTGACATGATGCTGTAATTGATTTTCATACCTCATTGTATTATATTAGTCAAATCCAGTTATTTTAGGTGCTGTACGCCACGATTGGACCAATAGGAGCGAAGATACGTAAATAAGGCCCTTTTGACATATTGCTGTATTTGATTTTTCTGTGTCATTGTATTCTGTTCATTAAACCCTACCATTTGAGCTGCTGTACGTCACAATTGGACCAATAGGACTAGATATACATAACTAGGGCCCTTTTGACTTGTTGCTGTATTTGATTTTTCTGTGTCATTGTATTTTATTTGTCAAGTCCTATTATTTGAGATGCCGTACGTCACGATTGGTCTTATAGGACCGAAGATACGCGACTAAGGCCCTTTTGACATGAGGTTGTATTTGATTTTTCTCTCATTGTATTCTGTTTGTCAAATCCTATCATTTGAGGTGCTATACATCACGATTGGACCAACAGGACCGAAGATACATAACTAAGGCCCTTTTGACATATTGCTTGTTTGATTTTTCTGTGTCATTGTCTTCTATGATGTCTAAGGCATATCTCTGATATGCCCTATTTTTAAATTGGACTTCGTAAGTCCTAGGTTTTCACCCACAAGCTTTTATTTGACACCTCATTTGTCATTCTACCCGGTATAATGGCGGAGGAGTTATATTGGCGGTCGTACGGACCGACAGAAAGAGTACCCAGCTCAAATATCTCACCTTTAGTACCATCCTTGGATTATAAGCTTTCATTTGACACCTCATTTATTATTATAGCTGGTATAATGATAGAGGAGTTACATTCGCGGTCGGACGGACCCACCGACAGACCGCCTAGGTCAAATATCTCACCTTTAGTACCATCCTTGTATTACCAGCTTACATTTGACACCTTATTTGTCATTCTACCTGGTATAATGACGGAGAAGTTATATTCGCGGTCGTACGGACCGACAGAAAGATTGTCTAGGCCAAATATCTCACTTTTAGTACCATCCTTGGATTATAAGCTTTCATTTGACACCTTATTTATCATTCTACTTGGTATAAAGACGCAGAAGTTATAGTCGCGGTCGTACGGACCGGCGGAAAGACAGCTTAGGTCAAATCGCTCACCTGTAGTACCATCATTGGATTATCAGCTTTCATTTGACACCTCATTTGTCATTCTACTTGGTATAAAGACGCAGAAGTTATAGTCGCGGTCGTACGGACCGGCGGAAAGACAGCCTAGGTCAAATCGCTCACCTGTAGTACTATCATTGGATTATCAGCTTTCATTTGACACCTCATTTGTCATTCTACCTGGTATAACGACGGAGGGGTTATATGCGCGGTCGTACGGACCGACGGAAAGACAGCCTGGGTCAAATATCTCACCTTTAGTACCATCCTTGGAATATAAGTTTTCATTTGACACCTCATTTGTCATTCTACCTGGTATAATGACGGAGAAGTTATATTCGCGGTCGTACGGACCGACAGAAAGATTGCCTAGGCCAAATATCTCACCTTTAGTACCATCCTTGGATTATAAGCTTTCATTTGACACCTCATTTATCATTCTACCTGGTATAATGATTGAGGAGTTATACTCGCGGTCGGACGGACCGACGGACAGACCATGTAGGTCAAATATCTCACCTTTAGTACCATCCTTGGAATATCAGCCTTCATTTGACACCTCATTTCTCATTCTACATGGTATAATGACGAAGGAGTTATATTCCCGGTCGTACGGACCGTCGGAAAGACAGCCTAGGTCAAATATCTCACCTTTATTACCATCCTTGGAATATAAGCTTTCATTTGACACCTCATTTGTCATTCTACCTGGTATAATGATGGAGGAGTTATATTGGCGGTCGGAGGGACCGGCGCACAGATCGCCTAAGTTAAATATCTCACCTTTAGTACCATCCTTGTATTATAAGCTTTCTTTTGACACCTCATTTGTCATTCTACCTGGTATAATGACGGAGGAGTTATATTCGCGGTCGGAGGGACCGACGGAAAGACAGCCTAGGTCAAATATCTCACCTTTAGTACCATCCTAGGATTATCAGCTTTCATTTGACACCTCATTTGTCATTCTACCTGGTATAATGACGGATAAGTTATATTCGCGGTCGGAGGGACCGAGTCACAGACCGCCTAAGTCAAATATCTCACCTTTAGTACCATCCTTGTATTATAAGCTTTCTTTTGACACCTCATTTGTCATTCTACCTGGTATAATGACGGAGGAGTTATATTTGCGGTCGGAGGGACCGACGGAAAGACAGCCTAGGTCAAATATCTCACCGTTAGTACCATCCTTGGATTATATGCTTTCATTTGACACCTCATTTGTCATTCTACCTGGTATAATGATGGAGCAGTTATATTCGCGGTCGTAAAGACCGACGGACAGACCGCCAAGGTCAAATATCTCACCTTTAGTACCATCCTTGGATTATCAGCTTTCATTTGATACCTCATTTGTCATTCTAGCTGGTATATTGACGGAGGAGTTGTGGTTACAGACAGACGGACAGACGGACGTGGATAATACAAAGTTTTCACATTTTTTCAAAATTGGGTGAAAACAATAAAACATGATGCCAGACTGATTTCTTTATGAAAATAATATATACATTCTCAAATTGTCTATTTTTCGTTGTGAATAATATTGTATTCAACAGTGATGCCAAATTTCTGATGCCAAAATGATTGATAATGAAAGTGGGATATACGTTTTCATGTACATAACGGCAGCGACAAAACGGTAAAACACTGAACTAAATGTATATAATATTTTCACTGTACGATCATTTTGGACTCAAACATTTTATGGAATAAACTTATATAACTTAGTAAGAGGTAAACAAGGAAAGCTGATATATTAAAGTAACATCAAGGAATCAAATCTCTAACTACCGAGCTGATTAGACTTCTGGTAGCAAGTACAGGAATAAAGTTATTAAGGTAGTGTAAAGTGGCATCGATATACAGATGCCACTTTGCAAGTCGATGCCAAATCGATGGTAAATGCATAATGTATCGATGCCAAATTGATAGTAGGATGTATATATATATATATATATATATATATATATATATATATATATATATATATATATATATATATATATTGATGCACGTTAAGTTGTGACTTCCGGTATACAGAAGAGGCTGTCTGACTTCCACCTTTTCTACTAGCAATTATTTTTTAAAAATTGTGTATTTGGTAAAAGGGGGCCTTATAAAATGGTTCTACCTATTGAGGGGAAAGGATTTACCACAATAAATTTTGTATATATATACGTATATACCGAAGCGTACAGCATACGTTATGGCTTCCATATATAGGGTAGTTCAAGGTGCGTTGTCACTTCCAGCGGTGTTGTCATATTTTGGAAGTCACAACGACTCGTCTGCTGATTTACCTCTTACTTTAAGCGTAATGTGTGATCTTTTGAAACTTTTACTGTGAATACAGTTGTGAATGCAGTTCTATGTTTTACAGTTGTCTATTTAAATTAAAAGATTGATATTCCTTTGATTACACAGGTTTACAAAAAAAATACATTTCGGAATATTTGACGAAACCATATGACTAGGGGGTTTTTGGGGTCGCTGGTCACGGATCCGGGGTCCGCTGACCTCTATAACGTCAGGTAATGGTCATCTCAAGGTCAAATCAAGATAAACCGACAGTCGCTCTGAACAGGCATATTAGGGGGTTTTTGTGGTCGCTGATGACGAATTTGTGTCCGCTGACCTCTATCACGTCTAGCTCAAGGTCATTTCGAGGTCAAATCAAGATAATTCGACACGATCGCTCTGAAAAAGTATATTAGGGGGTTTTTGGGGTCGCTGATCACAAAACTGGGGTCCGTTGAGCTCAACCGCGACAGGTAAAGGTCATTTCAAGGTCAAATCAGTTTTGTGGACTTGTCCTGATTTGGCCTTGAAATGACCTTTACCTTACGTGGTAGAGCTCAACGGACCGCAGTTTTCATGATCAGTGACTCAAAACTCCTATATTTTCAGAGCGATTGTGTCGATTTATGTTGATTTGACCTTGAACTCAACGTGATAGAGGTCAGCGGACTCCTGATTCGTCATCAGCGACACCAAAAAACGCCCTAATATACTTTCTCAGACCGACTGTCGATTTATCTTGATTTGACCTTGAAATGACTTTTACCTGGCGTGAAAGAGGTGAGCGGACCCCGGATTCGTGATCAGCCACCCCAAAAACCCCCTTGTCATATGGTTTCGTCAAATAGTCCGAAATTTAGTTTTTTTTTGTAAACCTGTGTTATTTATGATATGATTGATATGTATTTTACAAATACTAATATTTTATTATTGCTGCAAAACGGATTTTTTGGAATTAATTAAAAAAGTGTTATTAGTAAGTAATTTATTTATGAAAATTATATCAAAAATTTTAATAAATAAATTTGAACTTATAGGAAATTTTAATATTTATTATTTTTCTTGATTAAATTTTGAATTTTAGATTTTATTACAGGCACCGTCCTTTTAATTTTTTATGTACCAATAATAATGTGTAATAAGAAAATTAAATGGCTAAATACACCAGGTGGGGTTGAGCCGCTAAAAAGCTATCTAGATCCATCTTTTTAGAGCAGATTAGTCCCAGTCTGCTACTCGATACTATTGACTGTGCTTCTCCATTTCTTTCTATCCTCTGTCTTTTTCTGCTAGTCTCTAATTCCTGCCCTATATAAATTTTCCTTTACTTCCTGTAACCATTTATTCTAGTTCCTCCGCGTCTCCTTCTAACTCCGGGTTTCCATTGTAAAATTGAGTTTATAGTTGTTACGCTACCTGCTCTCCATATATGCCCCAACCATCTAACACTGTGCTGAAATCTGAAAATCTGGAATAATATCTACCCGAGTCAGAAACATTTTTTGTAATATATGAAAATAGTTATTTATGAAACAGTTCGTGAAGTATGCTTTTTACGAATACACGTGATGTTTAGAGCACGAGCGACAACGGAGCGAGTGCTATACATCGCGTAAGTTCGCAAAGAGTACTTCACGCACAGTTTCATACAATATTTTATCTACGATAAACAAATAAAAAAACTGTAACTCTTTATCACTGGAATTCATTCCTATTCTACAATTTTTAGAACTTTGACATTTAAACATTCTAATTTCTTTCAAACCACAAAACTGTCAAATTTTTTTTTGTAATTTATTGCTCATTATGTCATCACCATGACAACGCGAAAGTTAAGGATATTTGATTATATGAAAGTGTGTCAAAAACAGTGCGAAAAAGTAAATCCCGTTTAAAATACATTGTTACTTCACGCACACGTTATCTATTAAATAGATCGGTGCAGATCGGCCTTATATCGGATCCTCTACTATTAGTCCGTTCGCTGACGGTAAAATATTGCAAAACCCATAAATTTTAAAAAACCGCTTAGATTGACATGAAATTTGGCATACACATAGGTAACATGTCAAAGAAGCACATTGATATTGTGCCGATGTGTGCTTTTACCATGGGGGTGACTTTTACCTCGTCTCGGGATGAAAAAATATACGTTCAAAATAAGTCCGGAAATGGATTAACTGACTAATTCTAGGCAAATTTTGTTTTTAGCATTTTTTCACTTAGTTACTTTTCGAGTTATTTGCGAGTAAATATGTTCATTTTTCAACAAAAAAAAACATTTTTTAACGGTTTTTTGGCAATTAACTCAAAAAGTAAATATTTTATCGAAAAAACCATTCTTAGGAAAAATATAGCCCATAAAAAAGTAAAAAAAAATGGTGTGCTTATGAATGAGATCCCTAGACCCAGTAAAAGAAGAGTTGTAACTAATGAAAAATAGGTTCATACACGCCAAATTCCAAATTGAATATTTCAACGTGAACTGTCAAAAACTAAAGCACTTTTTGGGGAACACTCATTACAACTTTTTTGTAGTGTTTAAAAAAAGGTTAAAGCAGTTTTAGCATTAAATTAAGGAAGTTACGCTCAAAATGAAGATCCTTTTTTTTGTAAAAAATTATAAAATTCACCCCCTAATTAGCATCCGAAATGAAATTAATAGTCACCACTTCAGAAGTTGATTTACTCGTGTATGTATTGTTTATAAATATGATCTGTAAGCGTCATCGGTTCAAAATGCTTATTTTAAGGGGATGTAATTGAAAGGGATTGAACTAGTCACTAACCAACTGTGTAAGCCAATTTTGAACAGCCATATCTTAACCAATATTTGTCTCAAAGAAAAACACATAATCCTAAATATTCAGAAAAGCAAAACCTACATTTTTTACTATTCGTAATTTTTAGTACCACTAATAAATTTTATGTCATTTTGAAACAGCATTTTTTTCTGCAAATAATTTTACTTTAAAATAATTTTTTTTTCAAAAATTAGCCCTTTGAGCCGATCATATAAGATATACACATCATATAAATATTACATAAGTTAAGTAACTTGTGAAGCGGTAAGTATTAATTTCATATGAGATTCCATTTAGGGGGTGCTTTTTCGAATTTTTTTAACAAAAATAGGACCTACTTTATTTTGAGCGTATCTTGCGTAATTTTGATGCTAGAAACTTTTTTAGAAAACATAAAAAATATTTTTTTACAACTTTAAAAAAGTTGTAATAAGTTGTCTCAGAACAGTGCATAATTTTTTGGTTGCTATCATTTTTTGGTTATTTCACGTGAAATTATTCGTTTTTAAATTTGACGAATATGAACCTGTTTCCTGTTTTACATTAGCTACAACTTTGCTTCTACTGATTCGAAAAAGTTCATACGTACATCAATTTTGTTACTTTATAATCTATATTTTTAATGTTTTTCCCGTTAACATACTTACTTTTTGAGTTATTGGCAAAAAAAACCGTATAAAAGTGTTTTTTTGATGATAAATTGACATATTGACTCGCAAATAACTCAAAAAGTATTAACTTAGTGAAAAAATTCTATATAACAAAAGTTGCTTAGAATTAGTCAGTTTATCCATTTCCGAACTTATTTTGAACGTACATTTTTCACCTCCGAGAAGAGGAGAAACTCGCCCCCCAGGGCAAAGTTTTCTTTTCACTTTTTTCTTTGACATGTTACCTATGTGTATGCTAAATTTCACGTCAATCCGTTCTTTAAAATTTGGAGCAAAAACCGTTAATGAACTATACTGCAGTCAAACCCGCTTATTAGAATACCTCTTAAAGGAATATCCCGGTTTAAGGAATAGAAATTTGCGGTCCGGAAACGTTTCTACTAGCGACCAATGATCGGTTGTTAGAATATCCCGGTTATAGGAATACTTTTGATTGGCACGAAGACTATTCCAATAAGCGGGTTCGAATGTATTTCGGTAAGATCGTAAAAAAGGAATCAGAATATTTTTCCTATCGACTAAGATACAACCTGGACTAGGTAAAATAAAATACCTACTTTCAATACACCAATAATCATTGCGTTTTTTATAAATGTATAAAAGCATAATATTTTAGTGCATATTTCAACTATTCAACTGTTTTTTGCATAATTTAAGGTTTTTTTAAGTGCATATTTCCCGAGCTCTATTAATTTGATGTATTTCTCCACGAGTTTACAGCAAAAATCTTGATAATTACAAGTTTTGTTTGTATAAATTATTGTTTTATCATACAGTCAAGTCGCCCTTGAATCCCAAACATTTTTAAAAGAAAATAAAATTTTTATTTGATATGTTCAAGCAGACATTTCCGTTCAAGCAGAATTTTTAGTCACAACATATCAATGTTAAATATTATTAGAAAAACGTTACGGTGTCACGTTTCTTTTAATGACCGACACACATATTATATTTTAATTACGGATCCCACATTTTGCTAAACAGTTGAGAATGTAGTAGAAACATTAAACTTAAGAAACATATTTTTATTACCTACTGCTGATAAATTAAACAGTATCAAATATCACTCGTTGACATCTCTGTATTAATTTTAAATAATAAAATATATATGTAGTTTTGTATTCTAAAATATTTGGAAAAAATACCTATGTATTTTTTTTTCATTTACACATCATTTTAAGGGAGTGTCCGTTGAAGAGTACAGGTTCAATATTATCGGCAAATGAGTTTTGTCTTAAATACCGTCCGTATAGAGGAGGTGTCCGTTAAGGAGATAGGCGCAAAATCTTGGTAAAATGCTAATTAAATGCACTAATTTTTTTCGAATTCTGAGAAAACTAATAAGTATTTTTGAAAAATTTAAACGCAGAATGGAATATTACATTATTACCGAGGGCCGAAAGTCCCTGAAAACTTATATAATGTTTATTTTAATAAGATAACGGGATAAAAAAACAAGAGAAAAGTTAGTGTGATTTTTAATTTCGAATATTTCATTATCAAGAAACTTTTTGTTTATTCTAAGGGACTTTCGGTCCTCCGCAATAATAATCTTTCATTCTGGGTGTAAGTTTTAAAAAGTATTTATTAGTTTTCTCAGAAATCGTAAAAAATGAATGCATTTAAATAGCATTGGACCGAGATTTTGCGCCTACCCCATTGAGAGAGTTTACTGTATTTCATATTATTACTATAATTTATTTCTTTAAACTTTTTGTCGCTCTTTTTTCGTGTATTTAATTGCATTCATTCCCTAATTGTACATTCACTTTTTTTGTATATTTTTACACGTTTTATTACTTTCGAAATAACAATAACTATAAAATCGATTTTTCAGCCTACTTGGGTCAAAAAAATACGCAATTTTCGGAAATTTCGTTAAATGAGAACATTTACCTACATTTCTTGTATTTAAGCTTTTAATAAGATTTTTAAAAATAATTTAGATTATTTAATAGATACATTCACCGGCACGAAAAACGGGCACCCCAAAAAATGGGTCATTTTTGATGGCTCGTATCTCCTAAACCTATTCTCCGATTTAAGTATTTCTTTAATATGTTATAGCCTTATTCTTTAACTATATCGCTGTAATAATATTGTTTCTAGACAGGTAAATTATCATTGTATACTGGGCGTACCAATCAAACTGTTTTTTTTTTCAATTTTCACAACACCCTGTGGAATATTCTAGCCTTTATACAATATTGAAATTAAAACCCAACTATAGCCCCAGGTTTTCTTAACGTTCTGTTTGTTATTCATTCGCTTATGTTGGATAATAAAAAAGTTAGGGACTTTAACAACTAAACATGTTCTTTATCAATACATGGTGTTTCTAAATAAGTGCGACAAACTTTAAGGGGTAATTCTGCATGAAAAAATAATGATCGTTTACTTGATAAAGCTATGTCCGCAAATGCTTGCAAATTTAAAATTTTTTTGCCAATCGATCATTATCTTTTCATGCAGAAATTACCCCTTAAAGTTTGTCGCACTTATATTTAGAAACACCTGTATCGATAAAGAACATGGCTAGTTGTTAAATTCCTTAACTTTTTTATTATCCAACGTAAGCGAATGAATGAAAAAAGAGAATGTTAATAAAACCTGAAGCTATAGTTAGGCTTTAATTTAAATATTTTATAAAGGCTAGAATATTCCACAGGGTGTTGTGAAAATTGAGAAAAAAACCCAGTTTGATTGGTACACCCGGTATACAATGAAAATTTACCTGTCTATCAACAATATTATCATAGCTATATTGTTAAAGAATAAGGCTATAACATATTAAAAAAATTACTTAAATCGGACAACAGGTTTGGGAGATACGAGACATCAAAAATTACCCATTTTTTTGGGGTGCCCGTTTTTCGTGCCGGTGAGTGTAGATTAAATTAGAAGTTCATTGTAAAAAAGGAAGTAAACAAAAACACGAGAAAAATGAATTTATATAAGTAAATAGGTAAGTAAATATTATAGATTAAAATAAGTACAGAAAATATATAATTATAGAGATATATAATCACTTATTGTACCTTCATTTAAGGCTAACTTTAAAAGTAAAGCAGATCTGCTATTAATTATGTTTAAAAACAAAAGGCACACAAAACACTAAGTACGATTAGGACCGCAAATCTACAACAGATAAATGTCTGGAAACCGTTACACAGGGTTGCCAAAAAACGGAAGTCACATCGAGCGGTGTGGTATACGGAAGACGCTACGCGTTGTGTACATAACCTGTATAGTAGCACGGGAGCGACACTAGCGCTAGTGATATACCGTCGAACTAAAATCTGATCTTATGAGTATGTTAGATACGATATGACTTCCAGCGAAATTTTTAATATAAGCCTTCTGATACCATCTAGTAGCCAAATTCGTAAAAATATAGGCAAAACGTTGTGACTTCCGAAATCGGAAGTCATAACGGTATATATGAAGTAACAACGTATTACGAGAATCTACTTTGGAAGTCACATGGATACATGTATCAATATATATATATATATATATATATATATATATATATATATATATATATATATATATATATATATATATATATATATATATATATTGTTATATTTCTATTTGATATGAAAATTAAATTTTGATAATTATAAACAGAATTCAATTTAATATAAAATATTTTCAATTTTCTCAACCACGGGCATATAAATTTAGAACAACCTGTATACAAAAAATTGTTATATTTCATTTTAAGAAGTGATTAAACGAAACTCGGGACAATGCGCTTAGAATAAACAAAGTGAATGGCGCGTACCATTATCGTTGTTCGCGGAAGGTTCGATCATTAGCCTATGCTAAATAAGACTCAAGTGAAATCGATAATAGGTCATTATCGTTGTTCGCGGAAGGTTCGATCATTAGCCTATGCTAAATAAGACTTAGTGGAAATAGAGAATAGGTCATTAAATTTTGTAAATAGTAGAAAGTAATTTTAGAATGGGAATTAACTATTTCTTTTTTGAAAACCATTAAGCATATTTAGAAAGATTAAAAATTGGTTTTGAGGAATACTGCGAATGAGAGTTGGTGGTGGAAGGTTGATTTGTGAATCTGGAAGGGATATTTAGAAAGTAGGGGAATGAATGAAAAAGATAGTTCAGAATGTTTTGAGCTGTCGAGAAGTGAAGTCCAGTAGTAGACGGTAGTGTACGGAGAGTGAAAAAAGCCGGTGTAGTTCCGTGAGTGTGGAGTATCTATCGTGGAATGAGAGGTAGGCCAGGTCGAGAGTAAAAGAACCTCCTTGAGCCAAGAGTGTCCCGGTAGCTGATTGCAGTTTCGAAAAAGGTAGAATACAGCATCACGACAGAAGCAGGAACGAGAGCTATATACGAGCTAGTTTTCAAAGGAGAACATTACTGAAAGCCAGGACGAGGTTTTGATCGCAGCCAAGGATAGCAGGAAACGGGTCTTGTGTGAAGACATTCTCAGTTCACCAGAAAAAGGTCAGTCTCATTTGTTTGGACAGGAATGTATGGGTTTTCGTATTAAATACCACATTTAAAATTGAAGAACATAATCAATAATATCAGAAAAGCTTCATCAAACTTAAATAGAATTGTTGCTAATAAATCATAATAGTTAAATGTTAATAAAAACTTTCAATTGGAAACCAAAAGGGAAATAAGATTCCCATGTGTAAATGTTATGTTTTAAGAATAATAAGATATAGCAAATATTAAGCAGTGATTGCCATTTAAATAAAATAAACAATATTTTGATTATAATTGTAACCCATATGTGTATTATTTTACTCTTTTCTTTCCTATCCCGATTAGGAACCATTGAGAAATACTTAGAAGCCACGTAAGTAAGTAATTAATTTTATAAAAAGCCCTGAGATTGAAAACATATTGATATGTGATCTGGTAAATTAATTAGATTATGATTAATGCATTGATTAAATTAAATGACATATAAGAATATTATCTCATATCAATAATCAAGATCACATCAACTGTCGTCCAACGTGGAAAGCATTGTAAAGTATTTCTAGTGGAAAATTTGAAGGATAGAAAGAGTAAAGCCGGTATTTGAAAATTTATATGCCTGTGGTAAAAAGTGAGATACTTACATTTGATAACATAAAATTTTAGATCTCTTTAGGTACAAATTTTACATAACTGATTTAATATTTTATTTTTACGATATTTACATTTGATATATTTATTGACAATTTATAATATTTGGGTGAGAAAAAGTCGTCTTGGTAACATACTAGTAAAATTTCATATTTGGCGGGGACAGTACTTCTTGAAAACAAATGTCTGTGACAAGAAGCCAAAGCAAAGACAACAAAAAACAAAAAGAACATTCAAATCAAGAGAATAATTCAGACCAAGAAGATATTTTAGACACGACAATCATGGCATCAGAACAGCAAGAATTATCAGGAATAGATAAATTATTACAAATGGTGCAACTCCAGTCACAAAGAATGGAACAAAAACTGGATGACAATCAAAGAGAAACAAAACAAGCAATGGATGAAGCAAAAAGGACAATGGATAAAAATCAGGAAGAAACATCAAAGAAAATGGATAAAGTGGATCAAAAAATGGATGAAACACAACAAAAAATGGATGAAACACAACAAAAAATGGATGAAAATCAACGTGAAACGAAACAAGCCATGGAAGAAACATCAAAGAAAATGGATAAAGTGGATCAAAAAATGGATGAAACACAACAAAAATTGGACCAAAAAATGGATGAAACACAACAAAAAATGAAACAAGCCATAGAAGAGAACAACAAGAAAATGGAGGAACGCATAGAAAAGTATGAAATGAAAATTAAAGATCACATGCAAGAAAAAGAGACAGAGATTAAAGAAATCAAAAGCAAAATAAAGGAAATAACGAATTGCCAGAAAAAGGAAATAGAAAATTTGGAAAATAAGTTGGAAAATGCTATTCAAGTAGACAGAGAAGAAGTGGAAAAAAGAATCACAGAAATAGAAAAACAAGTCACCGAAAACCGGACGCAACAAAATGTAGGAGAAAGAAGAGAAATGGTTATACATAGCACAGATGACGTGAAGATAAGGTTTGGCGGGGATGTAAGAAGATTACACCCAGTGCCGTTCATAAATAGCCTGAAAAAGAAAATACAGCACATCGGAAATTTCGAAACAGCAAAAGAAACTATCAGAAACCATCTAAAATATCAAGCAAGCCTATGGTTCGATTGCAAAGAAGAAGAATTTGACAGTTGGCAACAATTTGAACAAAAATTTTTGAATTATTTCTGGGGAAAAGTCCAACAATTGGAAATTAACAAGGAATTGCAAAATGGGAAATACAATGATAGGATGGGTATATCAGAAAGGACATATGCATTACAAATTTACTATAACGCAAAACATTTACAATATAATTACTCATCGGAACAATTAGTCGAACTGATTGCAAGACATTTCGAAGAAACGCTGGAAGACCATATCACATTGCAAAACTACAAAGACATAGATAGTTTATGCCAATTCCTACAAATAAGAGAATCACATTTAAGAGAAAGAAAATCAAGAAGGTCGCGAGAAGATTACAGGCCCCGAGAAACACAGGATTACAGAGATAGAAATCAAAATAGGAGGGACTATACAAGACGAGATTTTAATCCCAGAAGGGAAAACGAAAATAGAGACAACGGAAGAGGAAATTATGAACAAAGAAATAGGCAATGGAATGAGGACAGAAATCGAGAATACCAGAATAGAAACACCACACTCGCAAATCAAGAAAACAGAAATAATGGTAGACAAAATGAACAGGGATATCGAGAAAACCGAAACAGATCCGACAGACCAAGAGAAAATAGAAGAGAAGTAAATAATACCCAGACAGATGAATATGACGGAGAGAGACATTATGACGAAAATATAAACAACGATGAGCAACCGGCGTTTTTTCACGACGGCGCTCACTAAAAACCAAAAATCAAACAGGAATCTTTTGTAACCCCAAGGAGTTTATTAAATTGGCAAGAAACAACGAAAAGAAAAATGGAGTTAATTTAAAATTTGTGGATGGATTTATCAACGAGAAACCAATTAAAATTATGATAGACACTGGATCTGGAATAACATTGGTCAACAGAAAACTAATAGAAGAAGTTAACTTAACAAATTTAATTTACAAAATACCTAGGGTAAATTTAGCGGGCGCAAACAAACGGACATTGGCAACTATAAATGAAGGCATACGAGTAAGGGTACGACTGGGTAAGAAGATGTATGCACTACAATGTGTAATAATGCCAAACATGTCACATGACATGATAGTAGGAGTTGACGAATTGGCAGAAAAACATGTAGTGATAGATTTTAAAAATAATACGATGAATCTAACAGAAGAAAAAGAAGAACAGGACAAGGAACAGGAGAAACAAAATACGGACGAATCAGGTAAAGAACAAACAGTGGAAATGAATTTGGCAACGAAGCAAGGACAAAGAAGAAAAGGGAGAAAAGGTCAGAAAAAGACAAAACAAAATGAAACCTGTGGCTCCTCAAAAGAAGAGTTGAGCCCAGAAGAAGAAAAATTGAGAGTATCAAAAGCAAAAGAAAACTGGGATTCCTCAAAAGAAGAGATGAGCTCAGGAGAAGAAGAAATAAAGCTAATAAATGAAAGCGAAAAAGATATGATCGAAACAGTGGCATTTGAAGAGGAGGCATATGAAAACGAGGATGCAGAATACACGGTAAAAGTATGTGAAAAATCTGAGGAAAAAGACAGAAGATTGATATGGGAAAAAGGGAAAGACAACATAATAGCCGACACTCTAACACAGGATGAGGACACTGAAAATAAGGAAACAATTACTCTACAGGTGGGACTAATTAGAGTAATACAAGAAGAAGGGGTATAAGACGTAGATTAAAGTTAGGAAATATACAGGGAGTTGGTTTTGCCTCGAGAAAATTTATTTAAAAATGCAGATAAATTTTATCGAATACAAGGCGGGGATTTGTTATATTTCTATTTGATATGAAAACTAAATTTTGATAATTATAAACAGAATTCAATTTAATATAAAATATTTTCAATTTTCTCAACCACGGACATATAAATTTAGAACAACCTGTATACAAAAAATTGTTATATTTAATTTTAAGAAGTGATTAAACGAAACTCGGGACAATGCGCTTAGAATAAACAAAGTGAATGGCGCGTACCATTATCGTTGTTCGCGGAAGGTTCGATCATTAGCCTATGCTAAATAAGACTCAAGTGAAATCGATAATAGGTCATTATCGTTGTTCGCGGAAGGTTCGATCATTAGCCTATGCTAAATAAGACTTAGTGGAAAGAGAGAATAGGTCATTAAATTTTGTAAATAGTAGAAAGTAATTTTAGAATGGGAATTAACTATTTCTTTTTTGAAAACCATTAAGCATATTTAAAAAGATTAAAAATTGGTTTTGAGGAATACTGCGAATGAGAGTTGGTGGTGGAAGGTTGATTTGTGAATCTGGAAGGGATATTTAGAAAGTAGGGGAATGAATGAAAAAGATAGATCAGAATGTTTTGAGCTGTCGAGAAGTGAAGTCCAGTAGTAGACGGTAGTGTACGGAGAGTGAAAAAAGCCGGTGTAGTTCCGTGAGTGTGGAGTATCTATCGTGGAACGAGAGGTAGGCCAGGTCGAGAGTTAAAGAACCTCCTTGAGCCAAGAGTGTCCCGGTAGCTGATTGCAGTTTCGAAAAAGGTAGAATACAGCATCACGACAGAAGCAGGAACGAGAGCTATATACGAGCTAGTTTTCAAAGGAGAACATTACTGAAAGCCAGGACGAGGTTTTGATCGCAGCCAAGGATAGCAGGAAACGGGTCTTGTGTGAAGACATTCTCAGTTCACCAGAAAAAGGTCAGTCTCGTTTGTTTGGACATGAATGTATGGGTTTTTCGTATTAAATACCACATTTAAAATTGAAGAACATAATCAATAATATCAGAAAAGCAAAAATCAATAATATCAGAAACTTAAATAGAATTGTTGCTAATAAATCATAATAGTTAAATGTTAATAAAAACTTTCAATTGGAAACCAAAAGGGAAATAAGATTCCCATGTGTAAATGTTATGTTTTAAGAATAATAAGATATAGCAAATATTAAGCAGTGATTGCCATTTAAATAAAATAAACAATATTTTGATTATAATTGTAACCCATATGTGTATTGTTTTACTCTTTTCTTTCCTATCCCGATTAGGAACCATTGAGAAATACTTAGAAGCCACGTAAGTAAGTAATTAATTTTATAAAAAGCCCTGAGATTGAAAACATATTGATATGTGATCTGGTAAATTAATTAGATTATGATTAATGCATTGATTAAATTAAATGACATATAAGAATATTATCTCATATCAATAATCAAGATCACATCAATATATATACACCGGTATTTTAGGCGTCAACGCCCTTCCGGTAGGGATCTATGGGAGAGTATCACCGAGCCGCAAGCCCTTATCCCTTGCCGTACTGCTCCCTCATAGGCCGATCAGACGTCGCATATTCCAGTCTAAGCGCCAGATTCATATTTAGAATTTTATACTGAAGCGTTAGCCTTTTTTGTTTTTCCGATGGCCTGGCTGGGCTTGAACTCGCATTTCTCACGCCGAAAGTGAAGTGCGGGTCAGCCGCTAGTCGCACTGAGCTATCCGATCAATTCTTGACCTTTCCGAATCGAACAGACCGATTCTTTGAACTTTCCTAGCAATATATCGTGGCGATAAAATGTCGCTTATCGGCTATCGCCCGAGTATGAACGTCGCCTAAGTGTCAAACCCATGTTGTCCTATCAAAAGTTATGTAAAATTTTTGAATAGATGTGAAGTCGGTTAAAATATAAACTGTTCTAAAAAATACGAATAAAATCCTTTATAAAAGATATATATTTAAAATCCCTAAAAAGGGCTACATCATAGAACTAGTTTTCGATTGGTTGACCAATCATCATCAGGGCTTACCTAAAATGAATATAACTTGATAAAATGATGCAAAGGTTTTAAAATTTTGACTACGGTTATACGGTTAAAAAAAGTTGTAGGTGATCTAACATGCTAACCACCAAAATATAATATTACAAAAATATGGGGGTAAAAACCCTTCAGTAATCCATCAAGGAAACATTGAAGAAATAGAATTCCCTATTCATTTCATCGTCGGTTGCCACCATACTGTCATCATGTGAACAAGTCAAATCAGAGCTCAGATGGAACCTAGGACGTAGTACATGGAATATTTTAAACATCCATGCTTAAATTCGCATATTTCTTCACTGTTTCCTTGGTGGATCACTTTTAAAGGGTTTTTACCCACATATTTTTGTAATATTATATTTTGGTGGTTAGCATGTTAGATCACGTGAGTATAACCTACAACTTTTCTTAACCGTAGTCAAAATTTTAAAACCTTTGATCATTTTATCAGGTTATATTCATTTTAGGTAAGCACTGATGATGATTGGTCAACCAATCGAAAACTAGTTCTGTGATGTGACCCTTTTTAGGGATTTTAAATATATACCTTTTATAAAGGATTTTATTCGCTTTTTTTGTATTATATGGTATACAGCCAACTACAGGAATACTTTTTCCTTGTGGATTTTTAAAAACTGTTCTTATTATTTTGAAAACAATATTTTGACATTATATTTATGAGAGACCTCAGTTACAATTTCCAATCTCAACAAATGTAATAATGACGTCATATAAACGCGTCACTAATTCAAACCAATGAAATGCTCGCTGTAAAAGGAATATCCCTGTCAAAACATCTGATTATTCCCTATATATTTTTTTAAATTTAGAATATGGCAACAAGGGTAATATTATATGCAACCGGCAAATAACGCAAAAGATGGAAAACATAATACGTTGTGAAACACAAGGATATGAAACTAGTAAATGTTAGGCGATCGGCAGCAACCCCTAAAATTATGTTATACCGACCACGAAAATCAACTTTAAGGCGAATGACCAATGTTGGCCACTCTTTATATTTTCGAGGTAGCTAAATCCGAATATGAAGTTTATTTTTACCTAAAATTGATGGAACATGTTCAAAAATCAAATTTTATGCATAAATGCGAAAAATCAATTTTGATGATTTTTCAACTTTACCTCGTTGTATCTTTGCTTGCTGTAAATATTTCCTTTTGAAAATTGTACTGTGTCATCTTTGAAGTACATATTTAGATAACAATGAGATTGGTTCAAAATGTTTAAACGAATTGAAAGAAGAGTTTTTAATTTCTAAACATTTTGTAGTCAGATTTCGTTAGTTTCAGGTTTATTTAAAAAAGTTGAATGATAAACTTTTTAGTTTATAATTTTAGCCAACACAGAAATAAAATATAATTCATGAAGAAGTTTTCTGGAAAATTTTAAGTCAAACTATGCAACAGGAAAAAAGTTATGTGACATTACAGATGAGCGGCACACCCCAAAAAACGCTTAATTCTCGAGATACTGACCGCGGTATGGTGAACGGCTAATTTTGATCACACTTTATGTTTTTTATTGTACAGAAAACAAAAATTAGGTTTATTTTGAAATTTACGTGGGGAAACATTGTCAAAATTGCAATTTTACCCTAAAAAAAGAACTGAAATCACGTTTTTTGCGTTTAACTCGTTACAACTCTGTTCCATTTTAATATTTATTTGACATCCTTATAGTATATTATTTCTTACCTTTGTGGCACTAAGTAACCCCCAAACACGGTGGGCGACATTTTAATGTAGCACGCCTATGGATAACAAAGGCAAAAAAATATGTAACATGACAAATTTAACAAAATATAAAAATATACTTGGTGCTACTTAACTTTTTGATATACTTCGGTAGCTCTAAGTCTTTAGAGACCTAGGGGTGTGGATTCTTAATAGATGTTAAATAAAATTGAAACTCAATTGCTCGGGGGGCGCCATAATAAAAAAAAAAGAAAATATCATATATTTGTTTATTATAAAAAAAATATATTAAACTAAGAATGCCGACTACTTGAAATATATAGACGATAAAGATTGGTAAAGAAAATCTAGTAACTAAACATAATTCTTACTTTATTGAAACAAATAAAAATTCAGCAAAGTTGTTATCAAAAAAAGTAAAGTTTCATCTAATTGGCGAGAAAACGTAAGAGTTCAACAATAAATAAATAGCGCAAGTTCCTTGATGTGTTCTTTATCCGTGGTTGATCCATAGTAGTCAATCCATGCGGCAGTTACGGTGTTAAACATTGACCTGATGTTACGGCACATTTATTTTCACGCACATAACGACACTCAATTTTACAGACAAAGTACAGGTATTAATTATATTAGAGATGAAATTCCATTGTTAGTGTATATTATATTATTATTATTGTTATTAATTAAACTTAATTGAACGAAATGAAGAACTTTTCGACAAAATAAAACTAATGGATGTGTTTAATTCATCACTAGGAACACAAAATACGGTCGAGAATTTACATTCTCAACGACCACAGCAGCCACTTAAGCCTACTTCGGCTCTGGAACAAAAACTCAAAGAAACTGTACTAAAAACAAACAACTATTTTTCTCCATTGAACTATTTTCAACGATTTTCTCCGTCAGCAAGCAAGGCAAAGAGCCTACTGACGGAAAGGCACAAACTTCTTATTCTAGACTTATTAGAACTGATCGTTCTTCTCGACTACTTAGAACTGATCCTCGAATATACTTCGAACTCCTCTAACACCCAAAAGTCACTCCATCTCCCCATTTCTCTATGCTACTACCGGTTTTACCAATCAAAAAAATTCGCCAATTTCCACTCTTATCTCAAAACGAATAGAAAAGGTTTAAGCAAACTTCAACCACGCCTTCAAAAGTAATAACTTATTCTCCCGCAAATATGATTCAATCAACGAAATTCTGATATTCATATCTCAGCTCAAAACTCTCCCACGTTTTTTTGCAACGTTCGCAATATTACACATGTAAACTTGCTGTATTACATAAACACACTCAGAGCCTCTTATCTGCAATGGTATGCACTATGTAAACAAACCACTTCAAAGCATCATATTTTCGCCGCCAAAAATACATTAGCAAAAAGATTTACGCGTCTCTTTGACGGCAAAAATTCAACTTCAGATAAAAACAGAGATACGAATACGCATGAAAATCAAAAATTAATTACGTAATACCACAGATTCATGAGAAATGAAAAAGAATCACACATTTCCACGCAACAAAAAAAACACAATTTCTGAAACGGGTTTACCATATAGGGTGAAGCAACAGTATCAGGAATTCGAAAACGTTAATGCCCTTTGCACCCGTTACACAGCCTCTCCCACGATTTCAACCTGGTGCAATTTCAATCGGAACCAAAACCAAAAAAAAACTGTAACGGTCAAAACAAAAAAGAAGAAGACTAAATAATGCAATCGCAAGACAAAAAAAATTAAACTAGACATTCGATTTGACGAGTCGACTCCAGGTGCGGTTCGTTGGCTCTTAAGCACAACTACCAATGGCAGATTTCTATAAAAATGGCTCTAACCTAATCAAAAGGTGGAACAGACCAGTGCTGAAGTTTCTGTAAACGAAAAAGAGTGGTGCTTTCAGCTCAGCAAAGGCGGGTGGCCAACAGGTAAGCTATTCGCAAACAAAAGAATAAAAAAATCAACTTCCAACTAGCAATTGAAACTTTCCAACTACAAGTTGAAACTACAAAAAAAGAAGAAGAAAGGATGGCCAATTGGTCCTTAAAAATTCTCTGGGATTAATCACGACGAAAAATTTCACAAATTAGGAAACTCCCAGAAAGACAAAAGATATATTCTTAATAACAAAACGTTAAAACGACAATATAATTTTGAAAACAAAGGGTAGGTGTCAAGGAAAACAACATCAAGTAGGTACTTAATAGTGTCAACCTTACTAGAATAAAACAAATTCAAATCAAAATAAACAAAATCAAACTAACAAAAAGGCTTATTGTTACAGTGAGTCCACCGATAACAAAAGAACTATCTAAGCATAAATATAATAAACCAAGACAAACTACATAATAAAAGGCATTTTGTTACAGTGCGTCCACCGATAACAAAAGGACTAAACTAAAATAATTATATACAGATGTCAAGGATTCTTTGATCCAGGACCCATAAAATATTTTCGCAAAACCAACACGACAGGGTTGTCACAAAAACACAAATAATTACTTCGTCGTGTAATTGTTCAGAGACCTTAGGCTCACGCTAATAATGTACACTACTATGTTCGTTGACACAAAACATAGGCAAAAATAAAACAAGACTAACATCGCGATAGCATCTTAGCGTCACAAAAAAAAACATTACATATGTATGGAGAAAATCATACAGTTGATATTAATTTTGGATTATCCCGAGCAGGAAGCCCAATTACACCTCAAAAACTATCCTGAAGGAACTGTCTCACTTTACTATTAACGCTGATAGATTTTATACGAAGAACAAAATTTCTTCATTTGCTGTTTCTTCAACTGAAATATTAGTGGTTCCACGTGGTGCTCGAAACATAACCAAAACTAATCGCACGAGAGGAAAAGCCGCAATCCTAACGGAATCACCATATACGGAAGAATTTGAAAACAGCATTGCAGTAAAAGTGACTCCCTGCAAAATCCAACAAGTTAAAAGAACGGTTATAAATCAAAACGGAAACAAATAAAAACTCACTAAAAAAATTAAAGTGTTCCGTTCAGAAGGAGGAGAGGTTATAAGATCACAGGATGATATCTTCTGCGTATACTATAAAGAGCAATATTCACATACCACCAGAGTTGATGGATGGAGAAGATGTTCAAACATGTGTAATAACTGGGCACACGAAGGTTGCACAGGATGGCCAGAAGACGATTTAGACGACTTTGTGTGCGGAAATTGCCAATAATATAATACGATTAAATTTCCCGGTTGTGCCCCAATTACCATACGGTTCTGCTGCGTGGGTAGGGTCATAACCGTAAAAGCGAATGCAATTTTTTCTTTTATGTTTTTGATTTTCTGATGGTTTTTATATATTTAAAAGCAATTCATCGTTTAGTTATTATGTTAAAGCACGTAATAATTAAGTATCATTTAATAAATATAAATAGACTATTTTTTATAGCTACTTTCCCTAAGCTACCCAGTTCTACCCCCCCTACTTTATAGCCTATGTTCTTTTTTTTCTTTTGCCCCGCTTAAAATATTACACAAACAACACTAATCTTGATGTTGCAAAGCAACATCATAACAACGTTCAAAACAACCAACACTCTCACTCTCAGATCCATCCTGTCCACAACGAAACCCAACAATACAAAAGAAAGATCCAAAAACTGCATCTACAAAATACCCTGTGAATTTTGTGAATGCAACAATTCCTATGTAGGAGAAACTTGCAAGGCCACTAAGTGTCAGGGTAAATAAGCATGAAACGTACATCAAGTACAGAGACTTCGAGAAATTCAAGATATGCAAACGTGTCTGAAACAAGGAGCACAGAGTACAATGAAAAGGCGCATCAATAATCATGAAAGAAACAGACAAGTAAAAGAGAGTAGTAGAGTCAAAGAAGCAGTAGCTACTCATCCTACTTAAAGAAGAAAAATGTATAGCGAACCCATCAGCAGAATGCATTAGTTTTTGGATGCGAATACTATAAAAACAAGTGAAAAACAAGAACATGCCAATAATAGCAAAATAAAGGGAAGTTGGAGAGTAAACTTTTGAATATATCATACAAAATACATATTATTATTATTATTGATTATTATTGAATTTAAAAATTTGGTAATGGAATTTAATTTAATCTAAATTAAATTTTAGATACATGCATCATACATACAGACCACCCAAAACAAATTAACTAAAAAAAAACACACAAAAACAGTAAGAATTTGATAACCCTCAGGAGGGGTTTGTATCATTTCAAACAATTTTTTTTCACCACAGATTGCTATAGTCCATAAGATCGTGACTAAAAGTACATTGGATTGAACAGATACAAATATAACCTAAAAAAATAAGGTTATAAAATCTTCGCAGAACTTTTTTAACTTTTTTAGATTTTCATCGATAATTTTCATTACACGAATAATTGTGGCTAAATTCCATATACATAAACATAATATTCCATATACATAAACATATCCTACTTGGATAGTTACTATTTCCCTGTAAGTAATGTAAGAAATATTCATGTGATTAACATTGCTAGAGAAAACTTTGTCGGAATTATTTGCTTACCCATTACTCTATTGAAATTGACACATTACTTAGAGCAAATCCAGGAAGGGTAGTAATAGCTTATCAAATATAGGAGCTAAAGGAAGAGCACACATACGCACCGCAAGCTATTAAGTAGTTGTATTTATGTAAACGTATGTAGGAAGTGCTGGATATTTACATTTCAGCTATTATTATTTACTGTATAAATTATGTTTCAACATCCTGAATTTACAATTCACTCTTACAATGTTAGGTACTCAATGCGCAAGAGAAACCACACCCCCCCGAATAGAAGACCCATTCTTGTAGCATTTTAAGACATTTTCTAACTACTGTTATTTACAAAGCAATATCCAACAATTGGGTTACTCTGATAGAACTTATAAAAAGGGGATAAACTAGGATCAACAGTAACAGTAAACAGTAAACAGTAAACTAGGATCTAGTAACATCATTGCTATACAAATATAAACCAAAAACTTAATAAAAAAAAGGAAAAGTCACTTCAAAGAAAAAAACAATAACAAATAAGGGAGAAACAAAAAATAAAATGTAAAAAATGCAAAGAAATAAGAAACATGTTTTTACTTCTGCAACTTATTTCCTCGAGATGTTACTGATTACCAGAGTCCTTAAAATTATTATGAATTTACATAATAATATAGTGCTCTCACCGAGGGGGGTACAACGGCCTCCTTTATTTAGATGAACTTACCCTTGAACTTTATTTAGATGACGTATATTGAACCGAAGAACACGAATTTTTTGGATAACAGTTGGTCCGGATATTGATAGCTCGCAAAAATTTCAAAATCGCAATTTTTTGCAAAACGAGACATTATTTTTTTATACTTTCTTGATCATTCTAAGTAAAAACTGTTATTACACATTTTTTGTGTAGAATACATAGTTTTCGAGATCAACGCCGTTGAACTTTCAAAACATCGAAAATTTCAATTTTTGAAGCCGAATATCTTTTGATTAAAAAATAAAATAGCAATTCTGCTTGCAGCATTTGAAAGGTCAAGTCTAATTTTACTGATTTTGATTATTTGCATTGCTCAGAATTAATTTTTTTATTGTTAAACAAAGCTATAAACAGACAGTGCTTGAGTGATATTTTCAATGAATCTCTCATTAAAAATCGAACGATTAGGTACAAATGCAAGCGCCTACAGACACGCAATTTCTCGTAGCATACATTAAAATAATGAACTTTCAAAACTTCGTAAAAATTGTAATTTTTGAACCCCAATAACTTTTGAAGAAAAAATAAAATAGCAATTCTGCTTACAGTATTTGAAAGTTCAAGTCATATTATACCGATTTTGATTATATACATTACTCAGAATTAATTTTTTTAAAGTTAAACAAAGCTATAAACACATTGTGCTTAAGTAATGTTTTCAATGCATCTTTCATTCAAAATTGAACGAGTAGGCACAAATGCAAGCGCCTGCAAACACGCAATTACTACGTATTATACAATAAAACGCATGCGTTGGGCACGAGTCAAAATGCTCAAACACTATTTGTTTATAATAGCTTTGTTTAACAATAAAAAAGATTAGTTTTTAGCAATGCCGATAATCAAAACCGGCATAGTTTGACTTGAGTTTTCAAATGCCGTAAGCAGAATTGCTATTTTATTTTTCAATGAAAAGTTATTCGGGTTCAAACATTGCAATTTTTTGAGGTTTAGGCGATTTTAATGCTTTATGTCTTCGCCTAATTGAGCTTAATTTAAAAAAGTAAAGCACATTTTTTTGTTTTTAACATAATTTAATAAAGTGAAATCTGAAAATTTAGCCATCTCTAGACATTCCGACATACCTATCTACGTAATATATTTACCACTGATTTTCCCAATTAAATCACTAACTCTGTAGACTCACCACTTATTGCGTCATATTTTAAATTATTTACAGCTATTATAAAAAAGGTATTCAAAATGAATGCTCCTTTTTAAAAGCAGTACAGATATCGTGAGGATGATAAAAAATGGCAAAAATTTCGCAATGTTTATTTATTTAACAGATTTGTAGAAGCTGACTTCATTTTCCCCAAAATTAAAATATTGCGTACAAACGCTGCACTCTTGATTATAAGGTATCACCTTTTTACCGTCGAATTGATTGACATTTATTTAAAAAAAATTTTTCAGGCACGCGCGCGCGCGCGTGTGTGTGTGTGTGTGTGTGTGTGTGTGTGTGTGTGTGTGTGTGTGTGTGTGTGTGTGTGTGTGTGTGTGTGTGTGTGTGTGTGTGTGTGTGTGTGTGTGTGTGTGTGTGTGTGTGTGTGTGTGTGTGTGTGTGTGTGTGTGTGTGTGTGTGTGTGTGTGTGTGTGTGTGTGTGTGTGTGTGTGTGTGTGTGTGTGTGTGTGTGTGTGTGTGTGTGTGTGTGTGTGTGTGTGTGTGTGTGTGTGTGTGTGTGTGTGTGTGTGTGTGTGTGTGTGTGTGTGTGTGTGTGTGTGTGTGTGTGTGTGTGTGTGTGTGTGTGTGTGTGTGTGTGTGTGTGTGTGTGTGTGTGTGTGTGTGTGTGTGTGTGTGTGTGTGTGTGTGTGTGTGTGTGTGTGTGTGTGTGTGTGTGTGTGTGTGTGTGTGTGTGTGTGTGTGTGTGTGTGTGTGTGTGTGTGTGTGTGTGTGTGTGTGTGTGTGTGTGTGTGTGTGTGTGTGTGTGTGTGTGTGTGTGTGTGTGTGTGTGTGTGTGTGTGTGTGTGTGTGTGTGTGTGTGTGTGTGTGTGTGTGTGTGTGTGTGTGTGTGTGTGTGTGTGTGTGTGTGTGTGTGTGTGTGTGTGTGTGTGTGTGTGTGTGTGTGTGTGTGTGTGTGTGTGTGTGTGTGTGTGTGTGTGTGTGTGTGTGTGTGTGTGTGTGTGTGTGTGTGTGTGTGTGTGTGTGTGTGTGTGTGTGTGTGTGTGTGTGTGTGTGTGTGTGTGTGTGTGTGTGTGTGTGTGTGTGTGTGTGTGTGTGTGTGTGTGTGTGTGTGTGTGTGTGTGTGTGTGTGTGTGTGTGTGTGTGTGTGTGTGTGTGTGTGTGTGTGTGTGTGTGTGTGTGTGTGTGTGTGTGTGTGTGTGTGTGTGTGTGTGTGTGTGTGTGTGTGTGTGTGTGTGTGTGTGTGTGTGTGTGTGTGTGTGTGTGTGTGTGTGTGTGTGTGTGTGTGTGTGTGTGTGTGTGTGTGTGTGTGTGTGTGTGTGTGTGTGTGTGTGTGTGTGTGTGTGTGTGTGTGTGTGTGTGTGTGTGTGTGTGTGTGTGTGTGTGTGTGTGTGTGTGTGTGTGTGTGTGTGTGTGTGGATGTCGGAGGGTGAAGACAGTTGTATTTATAATAATAATTGTGTTTGGTTAGGTAACCATGTTCTCAAATATCTGATAGAATGTCAAGATCTAGACACTTTTAATGTTCTTTTTTGAAGAATCTTATAAATACTAAAGAATTATTATCTTAAAAACGACTTTTCTAACCAAACCATAAATGTGTGTGTGTGTGTGTGTGTGTGTGTGTGTGTGTGTGTGTGTGTGTGTGGATGTCGGAGGGTGAAGACAGTTGTATTTATAATAATAATTGTGTTTGGTTAGGTAACCATGTTCTCAAATATCTGATAGAATGTCAAGATCTAGACACTTTTAATGTTCTTTTTTGAAGAATCTTATAAATACTAAAGAATTATTATCTTAAAAACGACTTTTCTAACCAAACCATAAATCTTTGAGAGAGCTTACAATAAAAAATCAGACATTAGATGACTTTCCGATTAGACTTTTCTTTTACTTAAAAAAAATACAGAAAAGTAAAGCTAGAATTAAAATTCAAGCCAAAAATAAATTAAGTTTAACGTACAGAGCAATATTTCACCTCATAAATAAACGAGATTATATAAAATGTAAATAAATTTTGAGAAAACTCATATATTTTTAATTAATTTTCCCAACGGGACTTTGAAGCCCGTATCTGGTTAGAGTTGCCCCCAACCCTAATTTTTATGTGCCTTTCCTCTTTGTAAGGCGTCCGAATTTATTAAATATAAGGAAAGCAGTCGGCTTATATATTTTTTCGAACGGGTAAAAGGTAGATTTAAAAGTAATCGGCATTTTTAATTATCATTGATGTGCAAATTACGACAAATTATATAAAGTGATTGTTTCAGATCCATAAAATAATTAATAACCCCTAGCATGTTTTTAAAATATTCAATTTAGGCGAGGCAATGAATTACTAAAAAGTAATAATTCTACCAATTTCACGAAGCTAGATGAATAGCAATGCAATTGTTTGCATTTGTTCCGGGATATTGTTAGGAAGGTTTGTGGCAGAAAATTCAAAATGGTAAAATGAAAATTACAATTTGTGCATACGGAAAATGGTCAGAAAAGTGAACCAGAAATTGTTATTAACAAATTTTATACCTTATAAAAAAATAACAATAATTAATCGCTTTGAATTTAATTTTTTCACGCATATTTCGTCAAAATAAACTTGGTATTTTCTTTTTTCACTTTTTATTTCTTGGTATTTTTCCTAAAACTGCTCTCTTTTCGAATTATGCTACTTAATGAATCTGACATACTTAAATCCAAATTTTTCCAGCAGTTGACCTCATATAAGATCATTCCCCTTTCTTCATACATATACCTATCCAAATGCATAATTCTTTTAAACTTTTAATACTTGTTTTGATTAATATTAGTTGGAGTTTTTTTTTTATTAAAGAAAAGTTACCGCATCCACCAACAGGTTATTAGCGGCATTACTAGATAAACAAAGGTTAACAATGATTTTTAACAAATAACAAATAGCTAGATTTGGTACAAAAATATTGATTTAGATTAGGTAGTAAGTCTTTTACTGGACAGTTTTCTCCTGATAAAGCTGGTAGGGTGTTTGGTAGATTGTTTATTGAACGTTCACTTTGATATTTTGGACCCTCACATGACCAATCACTTTTTGTAAAAAAAAACATTTTGAGATCATTACATACACACTTGCGCACTAATTCAGATTCCGCACTTGATTGCTGCTTTACGAGTACTTCTGTCTGCCTCTTCATTGCCGATAATTCCTACATGTGATGGGATCCATATAAATTTCGGAGTCGTGTTGGTTTCTTGTGCAATTTGTAGTCCAATTTTTATTAGTTTCTCTAAAGGACTTTTAGGATACAGATGCTGTATTGCGAGGAGAGAGTTGGGCGAGTCGGTGAGAAACAGAAATATTTAAGAGGTTTGCATGTTTTAGGGCACGATACAGAGCAAATAGTTCGTTGAAAGTAAAAAGGAGGATATAACAATAGATAGAAACCAGCTGCTAATCTATGATGACTGTGATGCATCACTTTCTAATCCGGAGCTCACCTCTCCAAGATGAGCAAGTATTTTTTTATTCAAGTTGGTCAGCCTTGTTTTTATTAATCTTTCTTTTAAGTAGGGACGGATTTTCTTTAACATGTCACTGAGACCTCTCAAATCAGAAGTGAAGTCATTGATTTTGATTATGGGGTTCGATAAGCCAGCTATGCTCTCTAGGAGGATGAATAATTGATCACAGTTCAGCGGAAATGGTGGTTCGTGATTATTGATAAAGGTTTTGGCTGGATGTAACATGTTAAAAATGGTTATATTCGAATGCGTTGTTTCTTCAAGTTTAGATGTATTTGGTTTCTTTCGAGTTGCTGTAGGTTTTGGTACTACAAATGGGTTTTTTTGAAGTGCAATATCGGTTTCTGGAGAGGCGGCTTCCCTTATAGAGCGTTTTAAATGAGTTTCTTTGTTTTCGGTCACTTCTGTATTTACATTTGGAAATTTTGACTCAGTATGTTGTGAAAAGGTACTTTGGTGTGATGATGTGGTTGGAGCTTGATTAGATTCAGACGTTTCAGGTTGGTTATTCGTACTGGTAAGGGTTTGCGTAGGAATTGATGCTGTTACTGTGTCTGCAGCCGAATCGGCTACCGTTGTAGTCTTTGAAGTTATAGAACTTTGTGGAGTTTGTTGTGTCGCAGATATATTTTTAGGTTCGGTGCAGGCTGCTGCCATGTGTCCTGGTTTTTTGCATTTGAAGTAGATGTTTCCATCTTGAGAAATGAATATTGTGTAGTTTGTGTTTTCGAATGCTATTGTTACGGCGCTTGAGATGGTTAAATTGTGAGGGTTAACATATACTTGCCGTGAAAGCTTAGGATATGGCTATACTCGGGAAGATTTGCACCGATTTTTAGAAATTTTATGGGAGATACAAGATGTAGACCGATTTTTTGCAGTTCTTTTTCAAGGACATAGTGTGGAATGGACGGGCATACTTGTGACATAACAATTCTTTCGGCCGGTGTTATAAGTCGTCTAGCCTTTAAAAGTTCTCCTCGGATAGTGATTTGGCCATGGTTATCTAAAAACTCATCTAGGATATTTTTGTTCGCAAGATAAATGCAAACTCGGTTGCTGGAAAGGCGGGAGGCGAAAATTATATTTTTAGGTTGAATAATGTTACCAAGAGGGATTAGGTAGTCATGAAGTGGAGTATTTTCGATTGAACTAAAGACTAGTGCTAGCTGTCTAGACGGAAATTTAAATTGATTTGTCACTGCTGAGTAGCTTTTCGGTGAAATTTGGTTTTGTTGAGATTGTTGATCCATGCTTGCTTCGGTGGATATCATTTTAGAAGAACAGGTATCACCTGCAAGAGTGAGTGCGGCCCTGTCCCTCTATTGGGAAAAGCGACTCCAGTTTTGTCAGTATAAATCGCAATAAAATTGAAAATGTGTTTAAAATGTTACTGGTATATACAATTATTGTATATTATAATACAATGAAATATTTATTATTTCAAAAATTTGCGTGAAAAGTCGATAATATGCCATATATCACTTACTGCTTTTTTGTTATGTACCACTTTCACAAAAACTTAACTTGTATATAAATAAACTTTTATTTATATTTACTTGTTGAAACGATAAATTTTCTGTTAATTGCTTTTTGATAACTACCTAGCTCGTCTTCGATACGATGTTAACGGTACGAAGGTTCAAACTCTTCTCCCATTAGTTGGAGTTGTTCAGCAGTGCTTGCCATAGTTACGGTGTGATCTGCAATCTTTTGTTGTTAATAATTTTATTCCTTCACTTTCAGATAGTAATGCTTCTTCAAAAATATTTAATTCAATATATTCAATATATTATACAATGAATAGTAATGAAGACATACTAATACATATCTGCCTATACTAAATTTACAATCAAAATGCAGTAAAAATAAAAAAACATAATTTACAATGTATAAACTTTAGAAATCATGATTTGGGAATTACATTGTGAATTATGATTTGGGAGTGCATAGTAGGCTGGACCGAAAAAATTTTTTTGTCAATTTTTCTACACGGCTAGTTGCCAAAAGTTGGGGCTAGTATTTATATAATCCTATACCAAATTTGGGCCGGTTTAAAAAATATTTAACCGGCCCCCTGGCCCTTAAAAATTTTTTGTTGGGTCGAATTTTTTTTAAATTCTTGTACAAGGCTAGTTGCTAAAAGTTGTAACTAGTATTTATATAATCCTATACCAAATTTGGGACGATTTAGAAAGTAATTAACCGGGCCCCCCGCCTTTAAAGAATTTTTATATTCAATATTTTAAAATTTTTATATTGTTAAAAAAATGTTTGGGGCTATTAAAAAAGCTTCTGTTGTCATATTCTATTATTAAGCAAAAGGAAGATAATGCAGAAGACAGGAAAAATACTTAAGCTTTTTAAATGCCGTTTTAAAAGATCTAAACTAAATCTTCAAAGATAATACAGTGCTGTTCATCGGCAAAAATAAAATTCTGAGAGAAGTTAATACTCTGGGCTAATTAGCAAAATACAAGGAAAAGTTATTTACCAGCAATTTTATTGCTGGAATCGAATCTTATTATTGTATGTATTAATAATACAGGTATGCAAAGTCCGCAGATAGTGTGCTACTTTTTTTATGAACAAAATGGCGCCCAAAAATCGTGTTTTTTTCAATTTTTGCTCTATAACTCCAAAGATTTTAACGTTACACCAAAAACACACCAATAAAAATTCACCGCAATTAAATTCTACATAGAGACGTGTTTTTCCCGACTCACTTCGACGAGAACTTTCCCCGGAAAAAGCGGATAAAAGGCTAAAAGGTAGGGAGTAACCATATTTTCCGTACGTGTCCTGTTTTGTAGACTCTGTTAAACAAGTCTAATATCGCGTCTAAGGTTTCATTATTATTGCATTTTACTAGGATTTGTTCTGGACTTACTGTTTTGCAATTTTTTCTGTTTTTTAATTGTGATTTTAAGATCCTCTTTTAACATCTCGGGACCTGGGAGGTAAACTACACTATGTCGACATGATGTTATTTTGAATCAGTTCCTCTAATTCACTTATGTTATTAGTTGGAATATACAAATTGGTTATATGTTATCATTAAAATATGGTCATGTTCCTTTCAACGAATTATGGAATATATTTAGATTTTTAATAACATCCTAAGTGCTCTAAACCTTCTTGCAAACACACGCTAAACACAGTTGCTCAAAATGACAAAAACACTCACACAGTGTAATTTACCTCCGAGGTCGAGGTCTTTAAAACCATATCATCTTTTACTTTTATGTGTTCTATTCTATTGTCTTATAAAATATTTCATTGATGTGTTATGTCCAATCCGGTTAACTATACACAACTTGCATGTGTGTTCTACTCACATCAATACTTATATTGAAAAATAGAAATCAACAAAAGAAATAACCTTTCACCATTGTTTTTTCTCATAGTACAAATATATTGAAGTTCTCGGTAAAATTCTTTTTTTCTCAAATATTACCCAACAAACGCCAGTTCCAGGCTTAACTTCAATTACCATTTAAATCTTCTTATTTTCGATAGGTGCCTGTAGGCGTAGCTCAGGAATAGAATATGGCAAACGAGGTAGAGCAGAAATTCAGGAGATGAGAGTAATTGAGATAACGGAGGGATTCTTAAGCTCTACGCATTATATGGTAAAAGGATATTGATTTTTGTAAATGTGAATTTTCATTCATGTCGGAATTTTCTACACTACAGGTAGTATTTGTTTTATAAAAAATCACGAGGAAAATATATTCCTGTAGATGGTTGTATCTATAACATACATGACAAAAAAAATAATAAAATTTTTTTTGTAAAAGTTATATTTAATTAACACCAGAAAGTAACCAGAACCAGACGGAATAACCAACGAGTTTCTAAAATACGGACGAGAAAGTATAACCCTAGAGATGACAAAACTTATACAAAAACTAATATTGACTGCAAGATACCAGACACATGGAGAAACAGCATAGTGATACCAATGTTCAAAAAAAGAGACAAAGAAGACTCCAACAATTATAGAGGTATAAATCTACTGAACAACGCACTTAAGCTAACGACAAAAGTCTTAACCAACAAAATCAATAAACTAACAACTTTATCAGATGAACAACAAGGATTCAGATCAGGAAGATCCTGCGTAGACGCCGTATTTGTACTAATACAAATCACAGAAAAAGCCATTGAGTACAATAAACCAGCATATCTTTGTTTTATAGACCTAACAAAGGCTTTCGATCGCATCCAAGTCCAAGACGTCTTATATTTACTGTATAGAAGAGAAATACCAATCAATATTATACAAACCATCGAAAACATATATTTTCATAATCGAATACAGGCAAAGATAAATGGAAAACTAACACAGTTTATACCACTACAAAGCGGAGTCAGACAAGGTGACTCATTAAGCCCAATGCTCTTTAATATAATAATGGACGAAATAGTAGAAGCAGTACGTAAAGGTTATGGTTACAGAATGGGGAACAAAGAAATCCAAATATTATGTTATGCAGACGACGCCGCAATAATCGCCGAGACAGAAGACGATCTCCAACGATTAACACACATCTTCAATACAACAGCCAAGAAATACAATATGATAATATCAGCAAAAAAAAACAAATGTATGACAACATCTAAATACCCACTACGATGTAAAATAATTGATGGGAAAATCATAAAGCAGGAAGCAATTGTACAGGAATTTATATTAGCATCAAAAGAAATAAGGTTTATCTATATCGATTTAATTTTTAAAGATCTTACAAAAAACATTGTTGTTTATAGTAAAATAAATAGGTGACATTGATTCCACAATGTAGGGCACTGGTTTCGAGAACGCCCTAGTTAGCTATTTTGATATTATGAGTATTTCATGGTCGATTTGGTGTCGGCAATCATAATAAAAACAATTATGAGTTTATTTACAGATAAGAAGAAAGTAAAAGAGATCATTCATTAATTATTCATTATTTAGGCATCCATGTAGTTCGAATGTAGACTTTCGTCCACCAACTCCTTACTGGTGTATCTAGTGTTGGCAAATAAATATATGTCTGGTAAATAGTATTTTACAAATCAACCCCCTCGTCGGGGGTAACTACCCCAACGAACATACAAGGTTTAGATATTTGGGAATAGATATAACCAGTTACGGAGATGTTGAAGGGGAGGTACGACAACAAAGCTTAACCCTGGAAGATCACACCTATTTTTTTTAATATAAGTCACACACATGAGTATCAGATACCCAATTATTTTTTGTGAAGTAATAAAAAAAAGTAAACATTTTATGATTTACAGAAACTGTCTAATCACTATTGAATACACAAGAAGGATTAAATCAATAATTTTATTTTCTCTTTGTTAATTGTAGTAATACAAAAGAAAAAATATATAAAAATAATTAAAAAATATTTTCTAAAAAACCAGAAAAATAATTCAAAATATTTAGTTTAACAACAAAATAGTATTTCTAACTAAAAATAACACCCCTTGATTATAGAGCTCATATTCATTCTTAGCCATAGGCGTAACTAGGGGTTATAACCCCCCCTCATTTGGATGTACTTTGAGCTCTATGAGTTTAACACCATCACTATTCCATACCCCCCAGATACCATCAAGTAGTTGTAACCTCCCCCCCCACCCTGAGGATCATACTGGTTACACCTATGTTCTTAGCCAGGTATTTTAATTTCACTCATTTTGGTGACTTTCATTCATAACACAGTTTAGCTCTATGCTCCATGCAGAATGCTTTATGGCTAGCCCAGCATGTATATTTTGTTTTTTTATCTCTTCCTTTGCAGATATAACACCTAGTTGCTTTACTAAACTTGTGGTATGTTGTGTTGGTAGGTCTTTAACTTGAAAGCACACTTGATCGTAAACCTCACACATGGGTGCTACATACCCTAGCTTGCAGTCAATAAATTTGCGTAATTGGAAATATTGCTCAAATGAGACCGCAACAACACACACGTCTTTGGCAGACTAGAGACTGAATTTACATAAAGAGGCATTACTATTGAAATGCGATTGAGCATGCTACATTCAGTTAAGTGTCTCGATGGATATCTCACACCCAAGTTTGGGCTTCCAGGGTTAAAAGCGAGTAAAGCGGCGGGACTCCTTAATGACAAAATCTGGAAGAACAAACACCTAAGGCAAGACACAAAAGCAAGAATCTATAAAGCAGCAATTAAATTTATATTGACATACACGGCGGAGACAAGACCTAACACATCTAAAACGAGACGACTACTAGAAACAGAGATGAAAATACTCCGAAGAATATCAGGGAAATGTCTGTTGGAGAGGGAGAGAAGCAAAAACATAAGAAGATCATGCAATGTAGAAGACATAAATGAATGGGTGACAAAACGGAAACAGGAGTGGAACGAACACATTAGTAGAATGGCAGAGGATAGGATAGTACGAATAGCACGGGATAAGTCACCAAATGGACGAAGAAGTATTAGCAGGCCAAGAAAAAATGGTGAGAAAACTTAAATAATTTAGGAGGCTAATATTGAAGAAGAAACAGGCTCTAAAGCCTACATACAAGAAGGAAGAAGAAGAAGATATTTAATTAAAAAATCCCTAAAAAGGGCTACAATACAGAATGTTTTCGGAATAATAACTCCATCATCAGTGCTTATTATAAGATAAAGTATATGTCTAAGCCACCAAGTTATTTGGGTAAAAACCCATTAAATGTTATAAAATTTTAAATTGTTTAGATTGTGTTATTAACCTTCCGTTACTCGCGCCAATTTTTTGTGATCGAATACTCGCCCACGGTGCAGAAGACCGGGTCCAAAAATATGGATGAGCAATATTAAATTTTTTTTTTTGCAAAATTGTGTACAAATATTTTATTTAATGAATAATATATGATCATATTATAATTTTGTAGATATGCGTTTCTGTCAACATTATATTACTTTAATAAAAAGTAACTTTGTTCATCACCATCTTCATACGTTTCCTCGTCAGTGGATAGTTCCTGAAAAAATTTTAATAATCTTTGCTTTTCCTCCTCGTAATCCATATCTAAATATAAATAAACAAATATATAAACATTGAAAATAAGAAATAGATCTTAAATTACCTTACTAATTAAAACTATCGATGTCTGATTTAAACACAAAAATTTGTGCACAAATACTTAAACCCGGTGTACTGCACCGTGTTGCCTAATAATTAAAGTACAATACTCCTTTTTACACTGCACGTGGACTTCACCCAAAGTTGGTGTTTCACTTACAATCAGAGTTATAAGAAGTTATTTAGAGGGCGTGTGCGAGTAACGAAGGGTTAAAAAAAATGTGATGTTTAAAATATTCCTGCATTTAACTTCAGGGATTACAAGACTCCCCCCACGTTAGTTGCAATATCCGGAGGATACAACCTCACATAACGGACTTCAAATGGCAACTAAATTTCAAGGCATTTTTGAATGATGTCAAAAACATACTGTTAATGTACCAGGAAAAACTCTAATTGTATGTATTATTACTTTAGCCAAAAAATTTAAAATTTATAGTGATATTTAAAATATAAGATATCCATGCGTTGGGCTCAAATTATTATACCGTTAATGCTGCATCTTATTAATTTATTGATTCTTTAATAGGGACTCTGTGATGTTTTCGGGTGGAATTTCCTTGAGAGCAAGAACAAACTTGGAGTCTTTACGTGAAGGATCTTTGCGAAAGGTACATTATAGAGATTTTCTTTATTTGAATACTTTGTTCCTTTCGCTGTTTACAATATAGAAAATAATTTCATCCTTATGTCTGATAAAGCAAAGTGTCCTCACGTAACCGTGTCGTTACTTAATATTTAAGTGAGATAAATATTCAGAAATTGAGTTGGCACACTCACAGTCCCGACATAAACCCTATTGATTATTTATGAGGACTCCCGATATTGGTCTACCCTTAGAGTAGGAAGAATTTTACACTTGGAAGTGTAAAATTCTCATCGCTACTCTAAGAGTTTACCTTATTTATGTTTTTTAGGTTTTGTTACCTGTTGGTATTTGGTGTAATTGTATCTTGTTGTAATTCAGTATGGTTTCAGTTAAAATACAAATGTTTTCGAGTAAAACCTTCTATTTTGTTTGTTTTTTAAGATATAACAGAAAGTAAAAAATTTAATCTTCACAAAACGCCTACAATACGACTTCGATATAATATACAGTGAGCACGTAAAGGTTGGAATAAATTCATTTTCTCGAGACTGGACAATTTTGGAAAAAAAATCCCGAAACAGGTCAATTTTTATTTTTTAATTACGACTTTTTGGCATACATATCACATTAGTATCGTCACCCATTTGGGCGTGATGACGTCATTGATGATTTTTTTAAACGAGAATAGGGGTCGTGTGATAGTTCATTTGAAAGGTAATTTAATTCTCTATTCAGTAATATAAACATTAACATAATTATTTATACAGGGTGTCGAAAAAAAAATTTTTAATTAAATTTATTGATATAAAAAGAAGAATATGTGTAATCTCTCAGAAAATAGAAAAAAATGTTTATTTGAAAAAAATCATTGCTTTTCGCTTAAATTAAATTCTCAAATTGTCAAGAGGCAGATGGGTGGCTGGTTTAACCTTCGGAGTACGGAGATAATTTGACTTACTTAGATTACGAAGATGGGTCAAGCGTGACCCATTCTCATTTTATTTATAAGGATGTTTTAAATAGTCATTATTAATAAACAGTATCTTTAATTCAACAAAAAACAAACAAACATAACAATTATAATCCTAAATTATTGTATTTAAATTTTTTAAGATGGTTTCCCATGGGTATATACTTGTTCGCTCCGGCGGCCAAATTTTAATACCTTACAGAAAACGGGCATAGGTAAATTCGCTCCGGCCATATATTTGAATACGTATACCCGTAAACAGAGACGGCTGCGATTTACGTGTACCTACAAACATATTAAAATATTTTTCGAAATCCGAAGACCGGGTCAGGAGTGACCCGGCATCATAGATGTTACGTAGAGGAAAAACTGTAATTTGCATGTTCACGAATTATATACGAAAAAATAGATTGAAACAAATAAGGAGAACTTACGATCAATCGAATTTGTAAAAAAATTATTTCATAAAATATTAAGAAATAAGTGAATTTCGGGTCACGCTCGACCCAGTCTTCGTACTCCGAAGGTTAATATTGAATTTGCAAAAAACAATATTTATTTGTCAAATAAACAATTTTTTCTGTTTTCTGATAGCAGTAAAATGTCTTTTGAATTAAATAAATTACACAGATTCTTCCTTTTGTATCAACAAATTAAATTCAAAAATTTTTTTGGACACCCTGTATAAATAAGTATGTTAATGTTTATATTACTGAATAGAAAATTAAATTACCTTTCAAATGAGCTATGACACGACCCCTATTCTCATTTAAAAAAATCATCAATGACGTCATCACGCCCAAATGGGTGACGTCACTAGTATGATATATATGCCAAAAAGTCGTAATTTAGAAATAAAAATCGATCTTTTCGGGATTTTTTTCCAAAATTGTCCATTCTCGAGAAAATGAATTTATTCCAACCTTTACGTGCTCACTGTAAATATAGTTTTGAATAAACAAAATATAAGCGATTAAATGGTCTCTAATGTAACTAGTATAAGTGCTGTGGCCAGGAAGTTCAACGTCTTCCTTTATTCAGATGGACTTACCCAAGTTTTTTTATGTATTTTGACCCGTAGAAGACGAACTTTTTGGGTAACAATTAATCCGAATATCGATAAGATTGTCATAAACAAAGAACTTGCAGAATTATATAACAGCGATTTTTCGGAAAACAAAACATTTCTTTGCATTTTTTTGATTAACAATGTAAATAATCAAAACCGGTATAATTTGACTTGAACTTTAAAATGCGGTAAGCAGAATTGCTTCTTTTAGGGCAGTCAATGAGGGGATTTGGCTCCGAATTCCACCCTACTACATCGATTCACTTGATATTTTCACAGTAAGTAGGGAATAGCTCATGAAACAAAGTTTACCCTATGCCGATGTGCGCTTTTATTTTGGGGGTGGCTCCCACCCCTTCTCGGGAGTGAGAAATGTTTTGGTTAAAATAGCCACGGAAGAGGCTAGGGAACCTAATTTTAAGCAAAAACTGTTCTATAATTATTTTTTGACAACTCAATACTTTTTGAGTTATTCGTGGTTAAAAATTGGCCATTTTCATTTAAAAATGACACCTTTTCGGACGGATTTATATGAATACCCTAAAAACTATGCATCTAACAAAAAACTATATAAAATATTTCTGTAGGATATAAAAAAAGAGATTCGTTCCTTCATAAATCTTCTAGTTAAAATATAAATAGGGATATGGTAGGTAAGAAGAGTTTGTTCTTTTGCCGCATGCTCAAATCGGTGTATTCAACTTGAAATAACAGAGAAACGATCGATTTTGGGTGTATAATGATACTTAAACATTTATAGTGCTTGAAAAGACCTTTCAAATGAGCAATACTAAATGTCGATTACATTAAAATTTAGCGAGATATTCTGCAAAAAAGTTGATGACTAATGTATTTTAAGAAGAAATGAGAAGTATATTTAACCCCTCATCCATCAGAATTTAAATCCATCGTTTTCCTTCTACAATACTTGTTATTATAGTGTTTTTTATATGTTAAAAAAGTTGGACTAGTTTAACATGAATGGTTTTTGAAAAAAATAAAATCAAATTATATAGCGCATTTTTAAATTTTCTTAAAAATGTTTTTTTTCTCCATGTAACTCAAAAATGATAAGAGATGCGAAAAAAAGATACCACACAAAAATGTAGGATTTTTTCAGATAAAAATTTCCTTTTTATTTTTCATTACTGTATCTCTTATCATTTTCAAGTTACATGGAGAAAAAGGAAGATTTTTAAGAAAATTTAAAAATGCTCTCTCTAAGTTGATATTTTTTTTTAAAAACGACTCTCATTTTACAACCGTCCAACTTTTTGAACATAGAAATAACATAAATAAAAGGTATTGTAGGAGGAAAACGATGCAATTGCATTTTGGTGGATGGGAGTTACCTTGCTCTTGTTCGAAGGGTTTTTTGCGAATACCTTTAAAATTATGCATCTAACTAAAAAAATTATATTTAACATTTTTGTAAGCTATAACAAAAAAAAGAGACACTTGCCTCCATAACTCTTCTAGTTATAATACAAAAGGAGATATGGTAGGTGAAAATATAATGTTTTTTGGTACATTGTCAAATTGGTGTATTCAACTTAAGATAACAGAGAAACAATACCTTTTGTGGTGCTTGAAAAGACCTATAAAGTGAGCTATATTAAAGGTCCATTACCTTAAAACTAAGCGAGATATGCTGCGAACAATATTGATAACTAATGTATTTTAAGAAAAAATGAGAAGTAATTTTAACCCCCATCCACCACAATGTAAATGAATCGTTTTCCTTCCACAATACCTTTTATTATAGTGTTATTTCTATGTTCAAAAAGTTGGACGGGTTTGAAATGAATGATTTTTGAAAAAAAGATCAAATTATAGAGCGCAGGTTTAAATTTTCTTAAAAATCTTCCTTTTTCCCCATGTAACTTGAAAATGATAAGAGATACAATAATGAAAACTAAAAGGAAATTTTTATCTCAAATAGACCTGAATATTTGTTTGGTATCTTTTTTCGTATCTCTTATCTTTTTCAAGTTACATGGAGCAAAAAGAAGATTTTTAAAGAAATTTAAAAATGCGCTCTATAATTTGATCTTATTTTTTTTTCAAAAACCATTTATTTTAATCCAGTCCAACTTTTTGAACCTAAAAGTAACACTATAATAAAAAGTATTGTAGAAGGAAAACGATGTATTTAAATTCTGATGGATGAGGGGTTAAATATACTTCTCGTTTCTTCTTAAAATACATTAGTCATTAACTTTTTGCAGAATATCTCGCTTAGTTTGAACGTAATCGACATTTAATATTGTTCATTTTAAAGGTCTTTTCAAGAACTACAAAAGTTATAAGTATCATTATACACCTAAAATCGACAGTGTCTCTGTTATTTCAAACCGAAAACACCGATTTGAGCATGCAGCAAAAAAACAAACTTTTCTTACCTACCATATCCCTCTTTGTATTTTAACTAGAAGCTTTATAAAGGAACGAATATCTTTGTTTTTTATACCCTACAGAAATATTTTACAGTGTTTTTTTGTACAGTACTTTTTTGTTATATGCATAGTTTTTAAGGTATTCGCAAAAATCCGTCCGAAAAGGTGTCATTTTTCAATGAAAATGGCCAATTTTCAACCACGAATACTTCAAAAAGTATTAAGTTTTCAAAAAATAATTATAGAACAGTTTTTGCTTAAAATTAGGTTCTCTAGCCTCCTCCGTGGCTATTTTAACCAAAACATTTTTCACCCTCGAAAAGGGGTGGGAACCACCCCCAAGATAAAAGCGCACATCAGCATAGGATTGACTTTGTTTTTTTGAGCTATTCCCTACTTACTGTGAAAATATCACGTAAATCGATGTAGTAGGAACGAATTCGGAGCCAAATACCCTCATTGACTGCCCTATAACTGTATACAATATATCTGACTTTTCATAAAACTGCCAACCCGAAAATGTTCTAAAACTTATGAATACAGCTAGGTACCAAACACGGTAAACACGATTATTCAACGCGGAGTCAAACCCGGAAAACCACAGAAATCTAATATAGCTGTCGCGCAAACCTCAAATCCAATATCGAAGTAGAAATTTCTAACCAGCAATGAAAGCTTTTCTTATTAGGATTATTTGTTAGATTACAAAAACCACCAAGAGAATAAATAGGTAAATACAGGGTGTCCCGGAAAATAGTGCGTTCCTTAAAGGTATAGGTATAGGGCAAAAAACAAAAAACTCTTATACCATTTTTTTCTAAATTCAACCGCTTGACCAAAAAATTAAAATAAATTGTGGTATGTAAATTAAAATCTGGCAACCATGTGAGGTACGAAAATTTAAGCGTAGACTGCCCCAGGTTTAATAAACATATAGTTTGGAAGAATCCTGTTTAATGTCAATGCCGAAAATGTTTTCGAATCTTGAAATCATTACCTATTATCTTATTATGTTGATTATTTATGGCAGATCACTAAATGGAGAGGCATACTATAATTTCTTTCAAAACGTTTTGCCGGTACTTCTCGTCGTATGACTGCATGTGTTCGTGAAAGTGGGTAAGTTTGAACATTTATTAGGTATAATCATTATTTTCAAGTAAGTACAACTTAATTATTTTAAATGATGAAAGGGTTGCCAATGCGAGTCCATTATACCACTGGATAAGGAAATGAGTCAATACTCGCAAACTTATAGTTTGTATGTTATTTATTAGTTGTTACTATCATGGGGCAACCGGTTTCGAAACTTACATTTTATGCTTCATCTTCAGGAACAGTACGTATAGTCTTCACATATACAAACTATTAGATATCAGTATTTGGAACTGTTCTACAGCCAAAGATATTTACGGAAGTCACCAGCCCCATTAAAAAGCAGACTAGTTTAATTTTTGAATCTTGTGTTGCAAATGATGGATCTTTTTGTAGCTACAGTTGGTTTTTTGTCTCAAAACTTTTTCAATGCAGTTGTTTTTACTATGTGTATAATGTTTGTATAGGTGTAAAAAACATTTAAATTTAACACTGGGACATCTCTCACAAATTAACATGCACAAACTTTTTGGGAAAAACCCTTTTTAAATCTTTGTGCATGTTAATTTGTGAGTGATGTCCCAGTGTTAAATTTAAATGTTTTCTACACCTATACAAACATTATACACATAGTGAAAACAACTGCATTGAAAAAGTTTTGAGACAAAAAACCAACTGTAGCTACAAAAAATCCATCATTTGCAACACAAGATTCAAAAATTAAACTAGTCTGCTTTTTGATGGGGCTGGTGACTTCCGTAAATAACTTTGGCTGTAGAACAGTTCCAAATACTGATATCTAGTAGTTTGTATATGTGAAGACTATATGTACTGGACCTGAAGATAAAGCATAAAATGTAAGCTTCGAAACCGGTTATTCTTGTTCTCATGATCATTTTTCAGTGCGTCACAGTTTTTCGATTTCTCTCTAATGCATTAAGTTAGATGAGATGGAAAAAGCGGTAGCTCCGTGATTAAACACAAAAATAATGCAGCATTACAATGGTTATATACATAAGATGTCTATTCCTAACCTACCTTTGATTCGTTGATATTTAGAATGCGCGTTTTTTCTAGCCAATCAAATACACGTATTACGAACATTTGACAAAAACTTCGTCCATTTTGGCCATTTTTTAGAAGTGTCAAAGAGTCAAGTGACGGTTATTATTCAGGTCAGTATTTTGTGTACCTGTCATTTTGAAATTTCGAATTCGACTTCACTTGTGTTTCACAACGTCTTTGTGCATTATTTTGTGTTTTGGTTTAGAATTTAGTTCGTTAAAAGTTAGTCATTGGCGTGAGGAGACTAGAAACATTCGATTTGTACCGAAGAGTGCTAAATATCTCATGAGTAGATAGAATAGCCAACGTGGAGGTAATGAGACTTACGCATAAGGAACGAGAACTAACAAATAAGAAAAAAACTGAGATATATGGGACATGTGATGAGAGATGTATATCTAATACTCCAGGTCATTATGCAAGAAAAAGATCCATAGTAAGGAGACGTAACTCATGGCTGAAGAACCTTAGGAACTGGTTTGGATGTAATAACAATGAATTATTTAGAGCCGCTGTTTCAGAAATAAAGATCTCTCTGATGATTGCTAACTTTTGAAGCGGAGACAGCACCTAGAGAAGAAGATAAAAACACAGTTTATGGACAGTTTTGTGTCATTTTTTAATGTTTCCATATTTATAAATTTAATTAACAATATTGTTTACTTTTTAATTTTATTCCCCTTTATAAAAAATACCTACATGTTAACATATTGTGTAAAAATCAAATCTACTAAATTACTAATTAGTTTAATTCCACAAGCTTTTCACCTATGGCTAAGTACGATTGTGGCATCTGTCAGATTCGTCAATAATTACATGAAATAAGTCTCGACACACTCAATACAGTATATGACGTCATAATTAATGACGCACTGAAAAATGATCGTGAGAACAAGAATACCCCATGATTGTAACAACTAATAAATAACATACAAACTATACGATTGCGAATATTGACTCATTTCCTTATTAATTATTTTAGTTTACAAGTTAAATTTTTTTTATTTACATAAAGTACCTCGACAACTATGGCCATTGGTACAAGAACACTAACATTGGATACATAACTAAATAATGAAAACATATAACAATTATACATTATGGTGCAAATGAAAGGAATAAATTGGATATTTTCTAAAACGGCGACTTTAAGGAAAATTCCGATAAGGTCGATTTTTATTTTTAAATTATGATATTTTGTCATATATATGTAGTGTGACCAACTAGCCCGAAAAATCCGGGACATGGCCCGAATTACGAAGTCGTGTCCCGGCGTCCCGGACAAGGCTTCCGGGCCATCCGAATTTTCGATGTTTTGGTTTCTATTTTGAATACGTTATTTTTCTAAGAATTCACATCAAATCGAGTTGGTGGGACGAAAAAAGTCGACAATTTCTAGAGTGTAATATTCTAATACCACATCCAAAATGCAAACATTTTATATAGTGGTATTATATTGCATCTCAAGATCAATATGATTTTAAGAAACACGCTACAATAGTAAGAAGTAATCGACATAATGTTCTGAAGCGGTTTTCTTTTGGCATGTTTGACAATTATATTTTTGATGGGATTAAGCCGCTATTGGTTTTAATGATAATTACATTTTTATATTAACCTAAGGTTATATTTACATGGAAATCCATCATTAGTTGATTTTCTAAATTTTCCTTTTTTTGAGAACAATTTCCGGATTGGAAGTCGAAACGTCAAAAACTAACAAAAATGTAATTATCATTACAACCAATTGTGGCTAAATCCCATCAAAAATATCATTGTCAAGGTCAAAATGTTAAATAATAAATAAAATGATAATATTAAAGTTCTATGTTAAAAAAATGGCCCGATTTTCATAGAAAAGTCCCGGATTTCAGGTAGTTTTTTCAACCTTGTCCCGAATTCGACTGAATTGGAGTTGGTCACACTATATATATGGCATAGGTACTAGTGACGTCATCCATCTGGGCGTGATGACGTAATCGATGATTTTTTTAAATGAGAATATGGGTGGTGTACTAGCTCGTTTAAAAGGTTATTTAATTATCTATTCAATAATATAAACATTTACATAATTATTTATACAGAGTGTCAAAAATAATGTTTTCAAATTAAATTATTTGACAAAAAGAAGAAGAATGTATGTAATTTATTTAATTTAATATATATTTTACTGCTGTCATAAATAAAAAAAAATGTTTATTTCACAAAGGAACATTGCTTTTCGCTTAAATTAAATGGTCAAACTGCCAAGAGGCAAGTGGCTGGCGGGAGAGAAAAGAGTGTTTATTTCACAAATAAACATTGATTTTCGATTAAAATCAATGTTCAAGCCATTGATTTTAATCGAAAATCAATGTTTATTTGTGAAATAAACACTCTTTTCTGTTTTCGGGTAATAGTAAAATGTATTTGGAATTAAATAAATTACATACATTCTTCATTTTTTTGTCAAATAATTTAATTATAAAAATTTTTTGGACATCCTGTATAAATAATTATGTAAGTATTTATATTACTGAACAGATAATTAAATTACCTTCAAAATGAGCTAGCTCATGAGCAATATTCCTATTTAAAAAAAAATCATCTATTACGTCATCACGCCCAGCTGGATGACGTCACAAGTATGTCATATATGCCAAATTATCATAATTTTAAAATAGAAATCGTTCTATTTTAAGATTTTTCCGTAAAGTCGCCGGTTTACGAAATAACGAATTTATTCCTTTCATTTGCACCATACTGTATAACTTTAACTAATGTCTATTATATTAAATCTTCGGACATCTTGGATATTAGTGCACCCTAATATGTCTGTGTAGATTTTGTCATTGGATCCGACCATCACTTGTAACACCGTTGCCGTATCCTCTATTTTTTCATACTATCACGTTACAATTTTTTGTGATATTATACACGAGCGGGACACTCTCAAAAAAGCGCTTAGTTTTCGAGATACTGACCACGGAGGGGTGAATGGCTAATTTTATTTATACTTTATATCTTTGAGGGTGCTGAAAACGAAAATGAGGTTTATTTTGAATTTTATGTGGGGGAACATTGTCAAAATCGCAATTTTAACCTAAAAATAAAAAAAAATGAAATCACGTTTTTTGTGTTTACCTCGCTACAACTCTGTTCCATTTTAATATTTTTTCTGAAATTTTTACAGTATATAGCTCTAACATTTATGAAGAAAAGGTACCTGCCTCACGTTTTTATTCTTATCGTGATAAAAGTTATGAACTTTTCAAAGAAAAGGGTGCGGATTTATGCATTGCAAAGTTTAATTACAAAAGTTTTGTGACAAAGTTTAAAATTTAGCTTCTTCATTACATTTATTTGAAAGTAGAGAGTACAGAGAAGTTTTCTGGTAAGTTTTAGATCAAAATGTTTCATAGAAAAAAAAAATAGTGTAACTTTTAATTTGGACATTAGAAATCCCCAATATAACGCTTATTTTTTGAGGGACAGACAATCTAGGTCTAATTTCTCACGTTTATTACTATCCTTGGATTATAAGATTTCATTTGTCACCTCATTTGTGATTCTACCTAGTATAATGACGGAGAAGTAAACGTTCTTATTCTATTATTCTTGTAGGTACAGTGGAACCCCGATAAGTCGGCCCCCGATAACCCGGAACTCCGGCTAACCCGGACCGATTTTTATCAGACAAACATTTCAACAATAAAAATGTATTGCTGTTACAAAATCTCGTGAACCTAATTCATTCATTTGGTGACGTCAATATACGAACGAAACGATTGATGAATCCGACATTACTGAAAATATCAGGGTGCAGATGGGACCCTGTCGCGCAATTCGCAGCAAATAAAATAGTCGTATGTTTTTGGCTTCATTTTATTTCGGTTATACATACGCATTTTCAAGGTTCACGAGGTTTTGTACCAACTCTATGTAATATAATATTTGAGAGATAATGGAACCGGATTGAACTACATATAGCATAGTAAAAATGACTCATGGTACACCACATTCATTGTCGAAAACAACAGGAACCTGTATTATCCTTTATTTTTTTGAAACTGTCTGTGTTAGCATTGTTTAGAAAAGACTATTAAAATTCTTTTTTTAACAATGGTCTTAGTCATCACTCTTATTAAATAACATAACATCAGAGACGGTATTGTGTGTAGTAAAGTCGTATTATTGTTCGCTTCCGTTTTGTAATCGTTCGTAAATTTATTCAGATTTTGTGTTTGCGTGTCTTTTGTCTATAAGGGCAACAAAACGTAAAAATGTTGTAGTGACAATGGAAAAGAAACTAGAAGCATTAAGTAGAAATGATAAAGGTGAATCTTGCAGCATTATATTATGGTGTCGGTACATCTACAGTATCGGATTGGAAGAAAAATAGAACTAAAATCGAAGAATTTTTTTTCCAAAATGATAACAAAAGACAGTTTGGACAATCGGTGCAAAGCTAATAAAGCTAAGAATGAGACTTTTGACGACGCTTTGTATGTGTGGTTTTGTGTGGAATGCGAACGTGGTTTACCAGTGTCTGTGTGACAATTATAACGGAGTTTATCTGTAAGCATACCATATTTTATTAATTTTTACCATTTTGTCCGGCTAACCCGGATTTTCGATAACCCGGATCGGCCGCGGTCCCAATTAATCCGAGTTAACGGGGTTCCACTGTACTTTTAACATTCATTGAAATTATGAAAGAAATGGCATGGCAACACTGTGACGCACAAACATAAGATTCAGCTGTGCGTTACATAAGGTGCACTAATAGCCAAGATGTCCAAATCTTCTTGTAGGGCTGAGCGGTTTTTAAAAACGATATAGTTTTCATGATCCCTGTAGGGTTTTTGAGCATTTCTTTAACAGTAGGTTTCATAACAAGTGATGTCTATACAGGTTAGTGAATGAGTTACAGTCAGTGAGGATGTGTTTCACACCCAGAAAACATTGCAATGTAGGCAATTTGGACGAGTTTCTGAGGACATCAAGAAACCATAAGTAAGTTTGTTGTGGTTAATTCGGAGTCTTCTAATAATAGATGCTTCTTTTCTAGTTAGAATTTCCAAGGAGAAATGACCAATATACGGTTGGAGTTCATGTAGAGTTGTTTTACTCTGTTGCCATAAATTTTGTCAGGCATCATTGACTTTTTGAAAACTAGTTTGAGATCGCTAGCTAAATAGTTGAATTGTGGTTATTCTAATATTGTGGTTGGTAGCTTCTTTGGCAAAATGATCTGCTGTTTCATTACCAGTAATTCCAGTATGAGAAGGTAGCCATATGAGAGAGACTGTTGCACTTGAGCAGAGAGATTTTGGTAGATGTCATGAATATTTTGAACCAATGGGTTGTCAGTAAATGTTGTACTGATTGAATGGATAGATGTAAGGGAATCCGTACAAATGGCAACATGTCTGTTTTGATGGGAGATGCATTTAAATGCCAACAGAATACTATAAAGTTTACCTGTTCAAACGCTACATGTTGAGGGTAGCCCAGAAGATCTTACAAGTTTATGTTTAGTGGTGACAGCACAGCCAATATCAGTGGTAGTTTTAGAAGCATCGGTGAACAGAATTAAACCATATAATTTTTTTTGTATAATTTCTAAAAATGCTTTCTTTACAAGACTGTTGGGTGATTCATGTTTGTTAAAGATGGTGAGGGAGATGTCTATTGAAGGAAGATGTTTAGTCCAGGGGGAAGTGAGAGAAGGGGAAATGAACTAGTCAGCCGGAGATATATATTTTTAAGTAGTGGAGTAATTCATTAAGGTAAAGGTTTTATGATAATATGTTTAACATTTTTAGTGGAAGAAGAGGGTATTGTGGTTATTAGAGAATGGACGGAATTAAAGAGATTTGCGGATGTTAATGCAGTATATGAAAGTAGAAGAGATTGCCGTCTTAAGGTGAGAGGAAGTTCATTGGATGCACAGTATATGCCAGGGGTGGCCAAGCTCCTTCATAGTCCGAGCCACTTTTCATAAGTTGAAATTTTTCGCGAGCCGCAATTAAATACGTATTCAAAAAGTATGTAAAGAATGTATTTACAAATTTTTAACAGACATTCTATTTATTGAAAACAGAAATAAATTTACGAAATATTAAAACTTAATTACATATAGTTTTATTTTCGAGCTTGATCTTTGGGTTATTTGGGTCATATATTGGTAATAAAAAATTCACCTTATGAATTACATATTTTCATTTCAAACGAATTCAGAAAAAAATGAAGAGACGATTCAAAATATTTTAAGCCTTGAAATCTATTTTGAAGTTCAGTCAGTACTCTGTAATCCAAATTACAAATTATATCCGTAGCAAGAGTTATACAAATCTGTCTGGACTCGGTTGATTACTGACCTTTATTTCGCGCCACTCTTAATGTTCATTCGTGCAGTTTTTGATGTGTCATATCATTTTAAAAGACATTTTGAAACATATGGAACGATAATAATTTTTTTAAATATAATAACACAAAATTTAAAAGGAACTCGGGTACATTTATCGAGAGCCAAAAGTAATCCTTCAAAGAGCCGCATGTGGCTCGCGAGCCGCAATTTGGCCACCACTGATGCCCTCGGTAGTACTAGAGCGAAAGGCACCAATGCATAGACGGTGTGCACTATTATGAACAGAGTTTAATAAATCTATGTCCGATTTGGCATCTCAATGAAGACGACTTAGAGTTTTTAGAACGTTCAATATTTTAAAGCAATTGGTTTTAAGTTCATAGATGTGATTTTTCCAATTTGCCCTGGAGTCAAATATCATACCTAGAATTTTACACTCATTAACAACAGATAGTGGGGAATCGTTAAATAAAATTTGGATCACGGGAGTGGAGGCCCTTCTGAAAAATTTTATTAATTTGGATTTATTTTGAGAGAGTGATATTAGTAATAATATCGTATGGCATTTTTTGCCGGGGAGATTCTTTCGGACAGTTCCGGCTCCATTTACATCTTTAACCCTGTTTTAAGTAACTAGTGCCGATGTACACTAGCCCAGGGGGAGCGACGGCTTTACGTGCTCTCCGAGGCACGGTGAGACGGCTCGTGTCATTATTGGAAATGAAAATGGTTTGTCTTTGGCAGGGCTCGAACCCACGTGCACTGGCGTATTATGCCGTTACTCCACGGCCGCTCACTGAGAGAGTGATAATCCTAGTTTATTAGACCTATCTTGAAGAAGATTTACAGATTTACAGCACCTTGTAAAAGTTTACCTGTGATGGGAACAGATTCACCATGACAGTAAATGATTAGGTCATCAGCGTATTGAACATATTTTATGGGAGCCGGAAATGACTTGCATAGCTCACTGACTGCAAGAATGAATAGAGTTGAACTTAATACAGATCCTTGAGGGACAGCCTGACTTTAAGGAAGAGATTGAGAAAGCTTAACGTTGACAAGGACTTCCAGTTAGAAAGTTTTTTATAAATGAAAGAATCTTACGATCCAAAATATAGTAGGATAATTTGTCAATTATTGCATTTCTAGAGACTGAATCAAAAGCTCCTTCAATGTCAAATATAGTTGCTACGACATCTTCATGATTATTGATTGCTTGACAAATGTGTGTTTGAAGAAGAACAAGGTTATCAAGAGTAGATCAGTGACGGCGGAAACCGGATTGAGCTGCAGGAAGAATATTATGTTTTTCAAGGAACCAAGTGAGTCTTTTATTTATAATTTTTTCAAGAAGTGGTACAAGTGAGAGATATTGGAAGAAATGATTTAGGGGTTACGGAGGATTGCTCAGGCTTTTTAATTGGAATAAATTATAGAATTGCGCCGAATATCTGGGAATTTTTGTGTGTTCCAGATAAGGTTATATATTTCGAGGAGTTTGGAGAGAGATGTATTGGAGAGATTTTTTAAAAAGATATGAGTGATGTCATCGGGACCGGCAGCAGATTTTTACATGAAGACAAAGCAAATTTTAGTTCATGTAGGGTAAAGGAGGCGTTGATAAACATAATATCATTTGTAGTTGATAAAGAGGTGGAGAAAGATTCAGAGTGTAAATAACTGGAAGCGGAGACCTTATTACTTTTGTAATTATAATTGAAAGTTAATTGGTATTGGAGGGGGCTCAAATGAAGCTGCACTGTCTTGAATATTGGAACATGACTCTGCAGTATGTCCAATTTGTTTGCAAAGAAAGCGTTCTATTTTATCGGTTGATATAATTATTCTGTGAATTAAGTTATCAAAAGTAACGGTAGTCGATGTTTGCAGAGAGAAATCAGCACTATTAGATAAGATATAAGTTATGCGGCGGAAATTTAAAACATGAGCGCATTCATCATCAGGTGATCCACGTTTAACGTAAGAAACAGGAGAGGTAAGTGTTAATCCTAGTTCCTGAAGCGATTTTTCAATTATGACATG